>NC_054394.1:23982088-24282088 GCF_017976425.1 Toxotes jaculatrix
ATGATGGGTGCATTAACCAACACAGCAGCTATCCATTATCAGTCTCACAGAGTCACCATGCCAGCCATTATCAACCAACCAGCAACATAAACCCTCACAAGAAACATTTGGCCATTCTGCAGCCAAATATTTTACTTACATTATTCAACTTTAATCCCCTTTTGCTTACAACTGAGAACACAATGTGGCTGTGCCCACACAGCTGCTAACTTGTGCAGGCAAATAAATACAAAACAGTGTCAAAACACATGAGTTTACACACACACATACACACACACAGACGCACACATTTCAACCCCCACTGCAGACAGACACACACACAAAATCACCTCCCGTCTATCACATCAACCTGACTCTTTTTCTCTCTTCTCTTTTTCCATATCCCTCTGCCTGACACTAATCCAGGACTGAAAATCCCCTTCAAAAGCACAGTTTGCAGATTGTGTTTTACAGGCAGGCTTTGTTATTGTGTCATTACACATAAACAGTCTCTGCCTCCATCTCTCTTTCCTTCCCTCTCTCCTGCCACCCCCTCCGCCACCCTCCCTCCCTCTCTCCTCTGCAGTGGGAGCAGAGCCACTGATTAAATCTCTGAGACAAAAGCTGCTATCCTCTGAATATCAAGTATCAGCCTTTCGCCAGGAGCAACACTGACAAGAGAGAGGGAGAGTGGGAGAGGGAGAGAGGGAGAGCGAGAGGCGCAGATGACAAGAAAACCTGCTGCAGTCCACGGGGAGGAGGCTGGTGTGCCATCGGACTTGGGCAGCCATGACTGCCATTGCTGCAGTGAAAAGACGGTGGTTGTATAATTTTGAGCAAGGTCAAAGGTCTTTCGAATGGCCTCTCATGCAAGGTGACAGGATGTGAGTTTAAGAGCCAAATTATCAACCACAACAACAAATAAATGAACGTTACATATTAGTTACAGGAATACATTTCTGGCTGAAGGAAGATGAAGTGTCTTATTGTAATCTTAACCAAAAACTGTTACCTCTCTGCCACATTCTGTTGCATGAATGGCTGTCACACTCTGTGCTCCTTCACTTCGGCTGTCACCCTTTAAATGTCAGGTTTGGGTGGAAAAAAAAAACCATGATAAAAGAAGTCTTTCACGAGATAAAAAAAGACTGATTTTTTCCGTGGTTGCTCCTGACAAAAAAATCTAAGTATCATTAGAGGTGTGATGAAAATGGAGAGGAGCTGTGGCCCTTCATAATTATCATAATGCACATGAAAACAAAAGGCTCGTGTCTCAGAGGACGAGCAAGCTTATGTGGTGTCAGCTGGTAAGTGAAGCGGATCATTCCCTACCTTTTCCGAGGATGGAAAAAGGAAAAAGAGAGAGGGAGAGAAAGAGAGAAAAAGTGATAGAAATATTGAGGTAGGGGAAAGGATAAGCAAGACAATACACTTTGATTTTGTTGTGGAAAAAAAAGACAGAAGAAAGGAAAAGAGTGGAGAAGATGAAGGACAGGCTGTAAACCATTCCTGTCGTTTCTCAATATCTGCACTTAATGCCTCGCCTTGTCAAAACGTGATGATGTGAACAGAATTGATTTCCCCCTAACAAACAACAAAAAAGCAATCCCTCCTTTGCAGAGGTGTAAAGCAGAGCTACCCTCCCCCTCATCTCCTCTCATCTCTCACAATCTCTCAAAGGGCCTCTTTCTGGGATGAGAGACGGAGAGAGAAAGGACAGCGGGGGGAAAAACGACTGCAAGGCAAGTCCATCATCCTCCGACAACTACAAACTGATCACTTAGTGCAATTAAATCTAATAACAATAATAAGATTGAGCTCAGCAATGTACCACCAAATGCACAGCCACAACAATGATTGCAACAATAATAGAGCGCCAAGGTATTTAAGGATCCAATCCTGACTTAATTATGAGAAATTAAAATGGATTTAGCATCGGAATTAGCTTGATTTTATAGGTAATTAACGGCACACCACAGTGGCGGTATAAGGCAAGCGTTATAATCTCCGTGAACAGCTAAATCAATTTGACTTGAACAACACCAACCAATCAACACGGAGCGGTGCAACCAGAAACAGCAGGTCTCGCATATGCAAGGAGAGGGAGAATTTATGCTAATAGCTGAACTATGATTTATAAGATGTGTTCCAGTGCCGGATTCACAGTCACATCCGCAAATACAACACAGCACCCAGCTGTCAACGCATGCAGCTAATAGTGGCTGGATGCAATGGCCCTTCAGGAGATAGCGTGGCTATAAACAGCTCTGCGGTTTTATGATTGCATGTGGCCTTCGTATAAGAGCCTTCACATGTCAGTATCATCTGAAAGGAGGGCACTGTATAAAGGAAAGACAGAGTGTGTGTATTTGGTGATGGTGTAATGGCCTGTGTTACTTGGTATGTGGCCTTACATCATGCATTTGTTTTGTGGTGTTGTATGTCTGTGGTGCATGTATGCTGTGGTGCTCAGTTACGCATGCAGCAGTTTTACAAAAGACTGCCAATACATGTGCCTATAGAAGTGTGTGTGTGTGTGTGTGTGTTTGTGTGTCACAGCCTCAAACTATTCAACCCCCTGTGTGTCTCAGTACTGCCCCTTTCCTCCTCACCCCTTCACGCACACACACAAAAAAACACACACACATGTACACACAGTAACAGATGGCTGATACTAACTGAGATAATCCGCCAACAGAGTCATCAGCATGGATCAGTGGTAATCAGAGTGTGGACACAATGTCTCTTCTCCAGCCGTAATGGAAGGAGCGCCTGGCGCAAGAGAAGGGAAATGCATTATTCCCCATGATGCCCTGACCCCATTCAAAGACGCACGGTGGCTCCCAGCTCTCTTTCTTTTTTCTCCTTACTGCAGCCGACAAAGACTGTAGCATCGCTGCTTCCGCAGCATTCACTCTCTCCTCTGGATCTTTTACTCCCTGCCTTTTACTGTGATCTGCAACTGTGTCAAACACAGACCTCTATTTAGCCGCGTCCTGCTCCGAGCAACTAACAAGAGAAATGTCAACCTATCAAGTGTGTCACGATGAAGGTTGCTGGTAAAGAAGAGGATCGGAATGAGTAACCCACCAATGGCACTTCTTGTTTAAAACGCGTATGGGAGTCGTTGCTTTTCAGCACTTTGTGTTTTTCTGTATTACTCAAAACAAACATATTGACTTGTTTTTATATGACCATTTCCAGTAAATAATGAAGTTTTTTTTTCTGAGAATCGATGATAGTTGTCTAATATCTAGAAGCTCTTCTGGTTACCAGGTGACAAAGTGTCAGTCAGGTGTCATGAGTCACTCATTACTGAAAGGTACTGCACTCACACACAAACACACACACACAAACAGATTCTTTCCGTTACAGCTGTGTTTGTGAGAGTGAGATCATTGACACTGACTCATCAAGAACGTCTTTTATTTCTGACCATGGTCAGACACTCTGTGTGATCTTCCCATCTCTCTCTTTATTTTTATATGTTCGTGTGGGTGTGTGCTTTTGTAGACATGACATGTGCATATGGATGTGGATGTTTGTACTTTGCATGCTTGTTGGCAATGAACACTAACTGAGCAAGATCATCTTGCTTATAGCAGAGTGCACGCACAAGCTTGCCTGACCCCTTTTCTCCTCCTTCCTCCCTCCCCTTGCTGCACGCACACCGTTAGCCAGGAAATGACATAACTGGGCGTCTTGGCAAAAAGCTTAAGTGACAACCTTTGTCCAGAGTCAAACATCAACTAAGAGAACATTTAAAGAGACAGACTGTATTGTGTGATATCATGCTACAGAATATCATGCTACACTGGTTGCAGAATCTGAAAGGTCATAACACATATACCGTGGTTTATTCTAGGGCTGGGTCTATAAAATGCCAGACACAATTTGCTACAGTCCAGGTGGTGATGTCATGAAATTGCTTCTTTAGTCCAACTAACTAACAAATCCCAAAGATATTAATTTTATTACCACATAAGTCAAAGCAAAACTGCTTTGTGAAGCTGGAATCAGGGGATGTTTGGTATCTTCAATTGGAAATGACTTTATTAATCAGCTAATCGTTCCAGCTCAGTTTTATTTGGGTTGTAATTTCACTGTAGCACTTCATGAAACTTTGGAAAAAAAAGGCCTTAGTGAAGCAAATTTTAAATTCATGAAATAAAAAGATCTATACTGAATCACTGAATCATGATATTAAATTGGAAATTTGCAGAACTGCATAAGTGCTTCATAAACTGATTGTGGATTGAGCCAAGGCCTGAAAGGCGTACAAAGAGACAGCATGCCCCAGTGTGGCCTGTCTAGGTGACAACAACTAGAGTGACTCAGACCCCTCCCTCGGATCTGCTCCTGCCCAGTGACAGATGGCAGAGCAGGGCATGTTGGGGATGGGCACCATCTCTCACCCCGCCTCAGCTAGCCTTGGCAGTGGTGCTGGCCACAGGTCTTATTACAGCCACACCACTGCCTGCCTGCCTGCCTCCATGTAACACTGGAGCTTACCACACTAGAGCTGCTTACTGCCTGCCAGGGCAAAAAGGTAATGATATGGTCCTCTGTGTCACAAATAGTAGAGCGTGGCGTTAGCATTGAAGAGTTTCCAGCTTCAGTATTCACTGGTCCCTGTCGTAACACACACACACACACGCATATCCATGTCGCTGTAAGAGGCTTTAGATAAAATATAAAACCAAATGGCATGCCACACGCATTCTGTATATTTTTGAAATGACAAGAAATCAGCTCTTGCCAAATGGCTTTATTTGCCTTTTCAAGCATACTGTAGATGCCAAAGGCTGAAATCAACATCCCTACTCACCATCCGTCTCTGCTGGGTTCCCAGTGACAATAATGTGATTTTGGGACATGGTGATGACTCGGTGGAGAGGAATAGGATAGGCTTGTCACTTGTGTTTGATGTCAAACCTATGTGTGACAGAATAGTGTTACTCAGCTCAACCAGACATAGCACTACTCCCATTTCCTGGCCATAAATAGAAGAGAATGAGCTGGTAGTGTGTGTGTGCGCCTGTGTGCATGTGTTTGAGAAAGAGTAACTGCATGTATGTGTATCTGTGTGCACACAAACACACCCATATGCACCATTCTAAGTATCATAAAGTAAGCTCAATAAGAAAATTCCCATCTCTTACGCTCATTCGCATCTGCATCCAGCCAAAGCTAATTATTCTCCCCATGGTAACCTAGCAGGGTCTTCACATCAAAAAACCAGAAGTGTGCATCAGGCAATCATCCCTGATGATTCTGCCCTTCTCCCTCTGCTAGCCACTCACACTCATCTGCCAGTCTCACTGCTCATTACGGTTTTTCTGCAGACTGAACCAGATCTGCTCACCACTGACTGCATGTGTCTACAAGAGTCCATAATGACTTTGGAGCAGTTTGGAAGTACACAAAAACACCATCAATGCTTCAGAGAATAACACATACATTCATGCACACATATAGACACACACACTCACAAGACGCGTTGGAGGCAAGGTGAGTGGTAAGCCAATGCCTGTTAAGGTTAATTACCATTTATATTACAGACTGTAGTATTTTATATTTGCTCTTAAACCGTTTTTTGTGCTGTATGTAACTCTGTGCAAAGAGGCAAAGTGATGATTTGCAAAAAAAATGTACCCTGAGGCCTTAAACACTGAGCTTAGATACTAGGTGAGCAACTCGCTTCACAAAATACATCCTGCATATTAAATAAAGTAACTAAATTCTCACATACTTAACAAGACATTTGCAGACGTTTGCACAATTCTGCAGTTCTAAATCAACTGCAAATACATTCTTAATTATGCCTCACTACTTCCAGTGACATAGCCCACATTAGTAGCACTACAGTCCTGTAATTGCTATACAAGTACTTTTGTATTTTGAGTTTACAGAAAAAACATTTACAGTAAGACTGATGCAGAACAGAGAAGCTACAGTAAACTGATGCTTTAAAGCAGCAATCACTTAATGTGTTTCATTTGTAAAATTTGTTTTGGACATATGCAGTCTTCATTTTTGAATCTCAGCAGACATATGTGTATTCATTTTGCCTTAAATTTTGCAGTTTCTCTCAGATTAAGTTACTGAAACCAAAATCCAAAACACTTCATCCAGCATTTTAAAGGAAATGTTCATGAAATCTAAAAAGGTTCAAAACATTAAACACAGATACTGATACACAGATTTACTTAATGCTATTTCTGTGATTAAAAGTTTGATCACTGCGTGCTCTGATGCTCTCTTTTTTTGCAGAATGATGGTACTGCATAAAATAAATTTTATTGTAAAATTCCTGAAAAGGCTACAATTTAACAGCAAGAACAACACAATATTTTGTTGTGAGAATAAGTATTCTAAATTAGTGATTGATTTATAACTCATATCAGGAATCAATGCAGTCATATAAAATCTCAAAAATATTCAGTATCTGAAATAACCAATTAACTGTCACTGCTGAGTTTGATTTCTTTTCCAAATCTTCCTTAAAAAGATTCCCCTCGTTCTAATAAATATAATAAATATAGCAAATACAAAAATACTTAAAACTGAATAACAGGAAACAGCATCAGTTAACAGGGAATATCAAGGAAAGAAGGAGAGAGAGAGACGGGGGGGTGAGCGCAGTACTCCAGATATGAATAATGCAAATGACATGCATGTCAAATAGCAAAACAAACTGACAGTGACAGAACAATGGAATAGCCAGGGAGCGGCAAACCTTGCTTGAGCAATTGTTGGAGCCCCTTCTGTCCATTTCCATGGGAAAAAACCATTTAGAGTCAGTTCTGTTTCACTGAAACTTTACTTGCAGGAGATAACTGATATCACTGCAAATGTGACAGAATTCAGATAAGTGGTGTGATGGCAGAAATAGCTTATTCATGACTACCAGTTATAAGAGCCTGGTTTTGATAATGTTCCTGGAGCATATAATGTGTTGCTCAACAGAACAGAGTAGGTAATACATGTACAGTCACAGTCCCTAATTTTTACTGCTCCCCTCAGCCACACAGAACTTCAGTACCCATATTCCTTCTACACTGGCCAAACTGCCAAACGGTTCAGAACATAGGTTACAGATTTAAGCACTGCAATGTAACACAGTTTGTGATAACTGAATTCACCATTATGGCCACTTAAAGAATGCTGTAAAACTAAAAAAATCTATGGGGGTGAACAATGGCAATGGATTTGTTGATCAAAACATTTCTTTTTTTAATTGATTGATCTTTTAAGTCAGTTCTCAAGCAAAAAAGCCAAACACTACCTAATCCCAGCTGTGCAGATGTGCTGCTTTTCTTTGTATTATGTGCCAGTTAACTGAGTATCTGAGTTTTGAACTTTTGTTCGGTTAAGCAATTTGAAGATGTCATCTTGGGCTTATAGGCATTTTTCACCAGTTTCTAACATTTTACAGACTAAATGATTAATTGGTTAATTAGAAAAATAACTCACAAATTAATTCATGAAAATGACCGCTAGCTGCAGCCTTAATATCAAACATAACATTTCAAAAAGCCCTGATTAATTACCAGTAAACCATTGTAAAACAACTCATGATGTTGCTCTCCTGTACTGCATCACCTGAGGTCACAAAAATCCCCTAAAACACAAAACTGTACATATTTAAGGTGAGGATATATTTACTCTCTGCAGTAAAATTCCCTGGTTTCACTGTCGTCAGACCCAGGCTTTTTTAGCTGTCAACACTGTTAAACAAAAGGGCTGCTAACATCTCTGGCTTGATGCTGTGTTTATTATCTCTTCAGCAGTTCCCCTACCTTAAGACCCGTCTCCCACCCCTCACATCCCCTCTCTCACTCTGTTTTTTTTTTTTTTACCTTTGCTATCTTTTAACGCTTTTGTTGAAATCAACATTAATAACACCTGCACAAAATGACTTCATTAAAGGACCCTTCACGCTTCACATCAGGTAGTAAACAGAATAAATGTTGAGTGTTTACAGTGGCACACAATCTATAGTTTTGCATGTGTTCAAATACTGAAATCAGATGATGGTCTTATAAGCTATTGAGCAGTTTCACAGCAACAGTCTGGCAACATAAGCCCTGATGAGAGAAAATCCACCAGCATTAAACTCAATATGTCAATCACTTGTATTCCTCTGTTCAAATGGGTGCTTTACTTAATGTTAAACATGTGAAAATGACTGGCTGGAAGAGAATAGTGTTATATTGACAGAGAGGGAGGCAAAGCAGCGGGCAGTCAGCCACTCTGTTCTGCTTCACTGCAACATGGGAGGGAGGCCAGTGTGGACACACACACACACACACACACACGCACACACACACAGATGTAAAAACACACTCACAGGCATGTACACACAGTTCAAGCACACACTTGCACAAATGAACACACACTGATACTCTCCCTCTCTCTCTCTCTCTGTCTGTCTCTCTCTCTCTCTCTCTCTCTCATACACACACACACACACACACACACACACAGTGCAGCAGGTGAGGTGCCAGCACATCACAGCGCTGCCATTTTTCAGTGTCTTGCTCAGGGAGAAGCGCTCTGACATTTTATGAAGCACTCTGCAGAAATCAGCAGCTTGTAATGGCGGCTGGACTGTCACTCCTTTCCACTCTTCACACACCCTCTATCTCCCTTCCTCACACTGCTTTTAAGATATTATCTCCCTTGATTAACATAATCTAATCAATTTTACAAAATTGGCTTTTAATTACAAAGGGCAATCTCTAACTCTAACTCTCTGTTTAAGCTTTAAATGACTTTAGTATTTCAAAAAAAAAGAAAACTGAGGCAAGAAGTAAAACACCAGGGAAAGGTTAAACAATAATGCTCATCACACTCATGTGAGAGAAATGACTAAGATTGATGGCTAAAGGGTAGAAATGGCAAAAACATTGAGGAAAAAATACAAATCATTGGGGTTCACTTTTAAATTGGAGGGTTTTCTGAAAGAATATTTTCTAGTCGTTTTGACATTTTGAATTAAAAGTCTAGTAAATGCCCCTGCACTTTTATTTGACATGGTGAAGCACTGCATTTAGACATGTAAATGTGAAATTATTTGTTTTCACACATCTTTATCTGACCCAAGGAATCATTGCTGCTGATATAGCTGTACATGTTTACTGGAAAAGCCTAATGATTAGAAACGCAGCTGTTAAATATGTCCTCTGCATAAAACCAGGGATCTATAACCATGATTAACTCTCTGGCATGTTGTTGTGCCTGACAAGCTCTCTGTTGTGCAATGATTAACAGCTAGTGACTCTACAAACCGCTGCTAGCACATTAACACAATGTTTACATTAGCCAGCCTCTCGCTGAAGCCATTACTGCTGTGGCTAAGCTAACAGTCATCTTCGGAAGCTGGACAGCCGGCAGCCTGTGGCCCGACAATTTAAAACGATGACAAAGCTTGGCAACCATGCTCTAAACTTTTCCCCCAAAGTTTCACTCAGGGCCAGCACATTTTAGAGTAACTCAGAATAGTATGCCCACGGGAAAAAATGTGATTCAACTTGAAATATGTGGGAAGTGTCGAGGCCAAGTGTAGGCTACGCTATAAACCTTAAACTAAGCCGATTTCATTAATGTGACATTAGCATTTGTAATGAGAAAAGGGGAAAAAAACCCTTGGGACATCTTTGTACTGTTACAAGACACACATACACATGCATGCACATGCCCACACACAGACACGTTCACACGTACACACGCAAACATAAACACACACAAACACATAAGCCACAAAATCAGGAACTAATTTACATCCATATTACACAAGAATCACAAACTGCAGCCAAAGCATAGAAAAGAGAAAATGTTGTATTTGCATAGGTTTTTTAATGAAATATCACAGCCTAGTTTATATAAACCAACTGTGACAGTTAGTAAATCTGTTCAACCTCTACTGATGAATTGAGCAGGTAATTCCAGACAAATAAAGCCTGGCGTTCACTCCCACTCTACCACTCCAGACAAAAAGTAGGGGAGGAAGATGGTGTCAAGAGCAAATCTTCAACGATCTCACCCCTTAAAAAAAAACAAAAAACAAAAAACTTGCCATTTCGCTTCTGTGGTTCTCCACGACTCAGAGCTAATAATATGTGTGACTACGCTCCTTGTTTCTCCTTCGAAAGAATGATTGCATACATCTAGCTGACTTGTTCTGTATTCCCCCTTTTAGACTCCATAGCAGTCCTGGCAAGCATTTACATGTTGATTTATTGGGCAAGTGACTGTAAGGTTTTCATTAAGTCAATATTGAGCTGCACAGTTCCAAATTGACCAAAGTAGCTTTAGCACCTGACCAATGGCCCTCTGTGATTAGTTTAACTGTTTGTGTGAATCAGTGAAGTTAGGACCTATTGGCCTGAAGATAAAGCTGAAAGTTTAGATTTTAACTAACAGTGAGATAAGAAGGAAGAATGTGCCACTTTTATGTTTATGTATAGGTATCTTTACACCAGAATATTTTCTGGTGTCTCCTAAACCATTTTGTGTGTAATTTCGTGACTAAATGTGACAGAATATGTGTAACTTTTATTTAATCAGGTTTATTTAATCTCTTCTGCAGGAGAGACCTGAGTAAAGAACAGTTAGTTATCTTTATTTACTTTTATTGATGTTACCAAGGATCAAAAGCACCGCAGTGTCGAGAAAATCTTGTACATGGTAAATGGTCTGGGGTTGGTATGTAAACATATATGGCTAAATATACGGTGAGTATTTGAATATCTTGCTTTAGATATCTGTTTCTTCAAGTGATACAGAAAGAAAAGTTTTTATATTTGAACAGATGCAATGTAAAACATGGTGTAGTGGTAGAAAAAAAGCATAGCAGTACTGAAACATTAGAGACTATGTTGATTAAAAAAGATTCGAAGAAAATGTGCACAGCAACAACCACATGTCACATGAGAGATAGGATTAAGTCAAGGTTATGATGACAACATAAACAATGATATAAAGCCATTTAAACAAAGATGAGCAGCAAGGAGTCACTATATTGGTTTATTATCAACTAGCCCATTAATAAATAATACAAGTCTGTATGTATCCCAATTCCATTTAATAACAGACAACTAATGACTTGTGTGCCTTTGGGTTTGGTTTGTGTCCAAAAAATTTCTCAACTAGACTCATAATTTTCTTGCTAAGCACAGAGATGCTAACTGACTTCAGTGACATGAAGCTTTATAATGATGTTTACTGCCCCCAGTCAAGAAAGTGGTCTATAAACACAGGCTAAAAGCAACTTTGTTTGGGTTTACAAGACTGCAAAACAACATAGATTGCAACAAAGGTCCCCAGTCAGACAAAAACCAGAGAATGTGAAATCTTTGTGAGTATCACGGACCACGTGGGCTTCAGTGCACCCCAAATGCTGCATAGTTCTCCCCATAAGCCTGTAATTGCATTAATATGACATGCTGATGAAAGATTAGCGTTTTCTGTTTTTATGACAGTCGAGTAAAACTGTTTCAATTGGTATGTAACTTGCCAAAATGCTCACAGCTGGCAAGCATGTAACTAGAGCAAAGCTCCTTTCACTTGTTTCCAAATGTAGGTAATAAATTAAAGCTAAATGCCAATTCAGCATGCCTCAAGAATAATAAATAGAGCAGCTATTAATCAGTTTAAATTTGAGCTCCACTGATCCAAGAACTTGTTAAAATATTTGTTTAAGTAGCGTTTTGTACCTTGATGGTGCCGGAAAAGTAGGCATGGATGTGTGTTGAATTGGGTTTTTCTGTGGCACATACACACACACAAACAAACACACAGAGGCAGGGAAGAGCGGGAAAATTAAACGGATAAATATGTTGAAATATTTTGCGTGAACCAAAGCAAAATGCACCTGTTATACTGTGAACTGTGATGCTACTCGTGAGTTTTTATGATAAGAGATCTAACTGTAAAATTCAAAGACTTAATAACTGCTATAAAAATGACAAGAAACTCAAATGAATGCAGGATTATTATGCATCTGTAAAGAGATTTGACAAGGTTTAAAATGAGACCAGGCCAAGGATTTCCACAATTCAGTGAGCTGAGATTAAGACCAGAACTGTGCGACATGGTGGTCACCACAGTTTGCCTCAAGGCCTGCATTATGTTACTTTCACATGGGTTCTTTCTCTTTTTTCTTTTTCTTTCTGTTTTGTTATTGCAACGTGATTCAAAGCAATTCTGAAAAAATAAGCTGCTTCCAAAAGATTCAATAAATGATGTTCACAAAGTGAAAATGTCATTGTCCAATCCTTGTGTTCTTGTTTCTGTGCCCCTGTCTACCTTTTCATCATTGTCAAATGACAAAATCAGGGCAGGATATGTCTAGCAACACATAGAGAATATTACATCTGCTTGCCTTTTTTCACAGTCAAGAGGGATTTAAATTTCAACTAAATATTTTACATGGATCAGAAATAAAAGTTTTTATTCTCTGTAGTTCAATGTGTGATAAAATATAACACTTTTGCCCTTGCATACAGAACAAAAAGACAATAAATGAGTCATAATGGGAAACAGCTTCACGCCACCATTTCACCAGTATCACCTTTCTGCCGCTCTATCCAGGACACTTTTTCTCCCCCCTGGGGGCAAATGTAGAAGACCCTTTTAAAAGTCCAGCTGTGCCTTTAAAAGAGTTTGTCACACCAGCAATGGGGTGCTTTGAAATGCTGTGCAGAATATCCACAAAACTGAGTTCTTTTTTTTTCCTGTGACGTGGCCCTATTTCCTGTGTCACCACACTTCCCCTGTGTGATTTCATATAAAAAGTCAAAATATTTGAGCCTCCATTGTTGACTGTGTCAAAGCCTGCCTTGACATTACTGCACTGCAATCACACTCCCACAGGTGGATTCACACGTGACCATAAATACACACACACAGAGACACACAGTTTCCTGTGTTAGACTGAGCGTCACCATTGTGTCACTCTATCTTTTCATGTGAAACTATACCCACTAGCCCATCCTCTGGATCATAACACTTCCTTATAGTTGAGCCAATCACCAACCTTACCATCAGCTCCCTTTTTGTTACCTGATATTATTTAAGGAGGAGCTAAGGAGGAAAAAGAATAATAGCTTCGGCTCAACGTGAATGTATGCTTGTGTTTGGTGTGTGTGTATCTGTGCCTGTCACAACGGGTAGATTCCTTGTGTGGTGAGGCTGAAACCAAAGCTGCCTGGGCCTGTTGTTGATAGCCGTGTCTCACCCACTCACTGCCCCAGAGGGAGTCAGGACCAAGACCACTGCTCAGGGTCTGTCTGTTCACACACATGAAACACGGGCTTGGATTACACAGGGCTCAAATATGACTCATCCTAAGGAGGGGGTGGAGGAAGGCCCTCTCTGTTGTTTTGCACAAATGCGCTCACAGACACACACACATACACATACACATACACATACACATACACACACACACACACACACACAAACTGCCCGCAATGATAGCTACATCACAGGCTCAGAGAGAGGACCTCGTGGTTCCACACACCTGCCAAAGACAGATGTTAAGAATAAATCAGAGAGAAGCTCCGACTGAAGAGAAGCTCCACACTGCCGTAACTCCACTAACTCACTACACAGTACGCTAACTGGAGAGCAAACAGCTGCACATGACAACACACACCAGTGATGAAAGTAACAATAGCATGCATGCACCTGACATGCATACAGAGAGAGGCTAACATCTTGGTGGGAGAGGGAGTACTTTCCAGTTTCCTTCTCACAAGCTCCACTCCTACTTTTGTGTTTTCAGCTCTCTTCTGTTGCTGTGTAACCTGTTCTCATCCTCTGGAGCTGAGGGTTTATAAGTGCAATCGTTCTGGAAGAAGCTGAAATTCTCCAACGACATATAAACAAGTCACAACAAGGTTGAAAGCGGTGTGGGCGGTTTGGAGAGGAAGCTCTTTTTTCCGCTGCTGACTAGGTGAATTTCATGATTTCTTCATTTAAATATAGCTCCACTGGCTTATGAAGAATCAACATGCTTACAAAGCCTGCCTTTAAGTAGATGTGTTGCACAATAATATACTCAAAAAAAGCTATTTTAGGGTAATGTGACCTCTAAAAGTATAAATCAAACACCAACACAATATCATCCTGCATCCTGTCAGTCAGTGTGGCACACTTCCTGGTTCCCGAAATCATGTGTCACGACAAAGAAGACTCAGATGCATCTACACAAAAGCATAGCTTTTGTCTATGCTGGCAATCATGACTATGGGCATCATTTGTCACTTATGGGTTTTTTTTAGCCTTTGTCTTCTAACTGGCTGGGAGAAGCAAAGTGGTCTGTGTAAGTGGTGTGTGTGTGTGTGTGTGTGTGTGTGTGTGTGTGTGTGTGTGTGTGTGTGTGTGTGTGTGTGTGTGTGTGTGTGTGTGTGTGTGTGTGTGTATGGTATACATGTGTGGTATGTCTTTGTGTGTGTCATAAACAGACACCCTTCACGCTTTGTGGCCCAGAAACAGGATAAAAGAGCGAGTTAACCAGCAGCACACTGACATTATCTCTTCTTTGCTGTCCTGGAATGCCAGCCTGCTGTGAAACTCCAAATATGTGACGTCCTGTCACACCAGTGTGTGTGTGTGTGTGTGTGTGTGTGTGTGTGTGTGTGTGTGTGTGTGTGTGTGTGTGTGTGTGCCAACTCAGGAAAGAAGGAGTAGGTGTGGGTGTTTTGCTTTGTCTTCCTGCATTAAAGACGCTAGGCCAAGTGTGAATGTCTTGGTCTTAGTACTTGATATGTCTTCAAACAGTGGAGACCACGAAGCTCACAAGAACTATGAAATTATGTTGGTAAAGTCCAAATCCAAAGAAGAAATCAAAAATGCAGCAAACAAATACCTTTAAAATTAAAAACTGAAACAAAAACATGATGAATGCGTTGACAAAGAGAGTCAAGGGATTTATTTTATTTAATCTTTGATCCAAGAAAGTTTGCTCCGGTCTCTGCTTACAATCACTACAAAATAAAGACCAACTCTGGCCCTTGTGATGCCGATGAGTCTAACATCCATGACTCAAGAGGTCAAGCAGCCCATCCAGGCTGAGCATTAGGGGTTAAGGGAATGAAACCAAGTGTGAAATGTGAGAAGACAAGCCAACATGGTTTCTCAGGCAACAAATAGAAAGGCGACAAACACATCTCTGTGACTGCGAGGAACGTGAGGTATGTTAGGAAGAAAGACTGTCACGTCATCCATGATTCATATGAGAGCAAGATGGAAAAGGAATTAGACTGGCTTTTTGAACTGGCTGAGTTTAGACATGTTAATCAGTAATAGCCTGTTGCACTTCAGACAGGAGGAGTGTGAGCGCATTGGTGTGTGCGTGCATGTTTGTGTGTGTATCTGGCAAGTCCAACACCACTTGGACTTGAGCTGGTTGAAGCAAGAGAAAGCTCCAGACTAAGAGATAATCCATCTGGACTGTTTCCTTACAAAACATATGGAAAAATGCAGAAGTTTTTTTTTCCTTTTCCACCCACAATAGCTATTAATATCTCACACAGAACATTTGCTCATGTCCCACTAAGGTCTGGAATTCCTGCTGCAACACAGTCATCTTGGAGGATTAAGAAGCGGCGGTCAGGCATTTTCACGCACTCAACATATGTATTTTCAGTGTGCAAAGTTGAGCATACACTCACATAAACACATAGACTAATGGGTATGCGCTCAACATATTCTTCTGTCTCCCTTCCACTCTCTTTCTCTCTCTCTCTCACACAAACACACACACACACACACACACAAAGATTTAGGTAAACTGAAGTGACGTAATCTGAACCCACAGACACGACATGACTTATTCTGCTCAAGTTATTTAAACAAAGATGGCCTTTCTTTGCCGCTTTGAAAATAATTCACTCTAATATCAACAAGGACCACTAAATAATCACACCAACTACCTGACAGGAATTGTCCACAGCAGCGCCAAAAACCTGTGTTAAAATGACAGCGCTGTAAATTGTTTTAATTATAGCCGACACAGATAACAGCCTGTGGAAACATCAACCTTTTCTTCAAGTCCTCTGCCAGATCCAAACATACAGTATTCCCTGGAAAACGCAGTTGTTGTGTGTGTGTGTGTCTGTGTGTGTATGAGGGTGAGTGTGTGCGCGCGTGTGAATACAATATTCATTTTGCTGCAGGAGGACAATCTATGCATAACAATGAGAGGCGCTAATGAAATCAGCCATCAACCTGCGATACATACATATTAAAGCAGGACCTCAGAGTGTCATTCGCTTAGTGCATCATTTGTTCCCACTCGTTTTTTTCTCTCTGCCACCTGACCTTTAGAGTATGTGCCCCCCCTCACCACCCACCCCTCACTTCTCCACGCTAAAAATAGAAAGTGTACCTGCAGTATTGTGGCATTATGTATACATGCATGTGTAAATGCAGCAATACACTGTCATGACAATACATTTCAGAAATTCATATGGGATTGATTTGCACAGGAAAAATATGCTGTTTTAGGGTTTAAACATAGACAACTAATGTTTGATTGTCAAAAGTTTAGGGATCTAACAAACACCTTTTAACAGATGATGTTGAGAATCACAAATGGTAACCACTGTCAGAGCTGTACCTTCACTATAATGTCATATCATCCCAGCTGCCAGGGAACGACGCCCCTCCCTTCCCTCTAAGCATGCTTCACAGCTCTGGTCTCTCTGTCTCTCTCTCCCTAACCCCCACCCCCACGCTGGCAGGGAAATGGATCCCTCCACCTGACAGTGGCCATTTTGAGCCTTCTCTTCTCTCTTCTCTACTCCTGCTTCCTGGTAAACAATGGGAGAGGGATAATTGATCAAACAGCCAGGGAACCCTCCGAGCAGGGGAAGGTCACCGCCCGCCAGCCCAGCTCACTAAAGGGGGGAGGGTGGCGGGGGTGTATGTGTGTCAATATGTGTATATGCATTTGTGAGTGTGTGTGTATATATATATATATTTATATTTATGTATGTGTGTACATTCATGTATTGCATCTATGAGTTTGTTTTATGTGTGTGTGACCAACTGTGCAAAAAGACGAGGAGACACAGAGGTAGAGACAGACAGAAAGCAGTGTGTGTGTGTGTGTGTGTGTGTGTGTGTGTGTGTGTGTGTGTGTGTGTGTGTGTGTGTGTGTGTGTGTGTGTGTGTGTGTGGTGGGGGGTAGGGGGGTGGGGGTCTCTCTGACGCTCTTGAGCTGCCATTTTTCTTCCCTGACAAAGACTCCATCTGCCACAGAGCCATTTGCTGCCTCCCGAGTCGGCAGAGCATTCTGCACGCCACGTTCACCTTGATGTCACCTCTACACAGCTCACGCCTTGCTGACGCTGTACACTCACACTAACGCACACACTCAAGCACACACAACACATTTCTTTTCCTCTAGTATACGCACAGACATATAAACTGATTGTCTCCCACTCACAAACAAACACACACTTTCAGTTTCTGTCACACATACTATCTTTGCACTCTCTCTCTCTCACACACACACACACATATTGAAAATGTATGTCTAGGCAGCGGCCCTCCCTTTCCTCTGCATCGCTGATATCACTGTGCAACCATCAGCGCTGTGCATTGTGGGAGTGTCTGTTGGGGCAGAGAGACGCGACAGGGGCTGAGGGATTCACACGCCTCTGAAAGACAGCCAGAGGGAGGGAGAGAGAGAGAGAGAGGCAGGAGGGGAGGGAGGCAGAGAAAGAGAGAGAGATACGGAGGGGGCCGGTAACTGGAAATGAGAGATGGCATTTTAAAGAGGAAGCTGAATTTCACCTGCAATTACCGTAGCTCCGGGGCACATGGCTCGGTTAAGAGACATTTCATTCCAAAGCCACCGTGTATAGCTGCCGCACTGAGCCCTGAGAGGCGCATAAAGAAGGAGGGAGAGAGAAAATAGAGCGGTGGAAAACTCTCCTCTGCCCAAGATGGCCCTCAGCAGATGCAGTGATGAAAGAGAGGAGGCAGCCAGGGATGTAACTGGTAAATGAAACCCAGCAGAAAAGCTAGAGAGGAGAAAAGAGGAGAAGAGAGGAGAGGAGAGGTAAGGAAAGGAAAGAAAAGGAAAGGAATGGAGAAGAAGGGAGAGAAAAGGAAAAACAAAGACAGATAAAGAGACAGAGGAAAGAAGAAAGGTATCTCATTCAGCAGGCCCCAACTTGGCCATCTGCACACCAGACCAGACAGCTGAACTGGGCCTCAGAGAGCACACAAACATACACACACAAACACATGCACCCGCACACACACTGAACAAAGAGCAAATCAAATCCAACAAACACAGATACTCATCTCACAGTTAAGTACAGGGAAAGCTGGATGTGTTTAATGATTAATATCATTCTTAGTATTCGTAGTCCTCTTTCGATGAAACCTCGCTCTCTCTCTGCCGCCTCCTCTCTCTCTTAGAACTCCAAATGGAGCCGAAATGTTTTCCCCGCGGCTCAATGTCCTGGCTAGTTTCACCAGCCACACTGCTGTGTTTCATAGGAGAAGTGTGACTGCACAAATACAGTAATGAGCTCTCACTGGGAGCTGGGGGCCTCCTGGCACTGCTAATGGCTCCTTTGGACTGCAGCTGTATCCAGGTTACAACCTGGCCTGGCCCATAGGCGCTGGGACACACAGGCCCAGTAGTGACAAACCTTTCCCAGCCACAGGCATGCACTGTAGTCAGAAAACCAGATCCATAGTGGACTATGTGTTTGGTGTGTGGGTGTTTGAAGTGGGGAGAGGAAGAAAGAAAATCTGGGGAACTGGGTTAGGGAGCAGGAAGCTGTGAAGGATGTCAAGAGACAAGGAGCCATGGTAAAGACCGAAACCCAAGGAATAAAGAGTTGAAGAGATGTGGTCTGGCCATAAACGCAGCAGATAGACCCAATAAACCTGGAGGCTCTCACAGGGCAACAGCTGGTGGTGGGTGCGACTGATATGTGTGTGTGTGTGTGTGAGAGAGAGAGAGAGAGAGAGAGAAAGAAAGAAAGTGTGTGTGTGGTCTGTTTAATTATCTCCATTAAAGAGTAATCCTGTAATGCTTACATATATGCACAAAGTGCAAAAAATAGTAGTCAGAGAAACACATTTAGTTAGGCTTTGAAAAATTAAAGAAAATGTATCTACTCAAAAGACAACAGTACAACCAGCAAAAACAACAAATACAAAAGGCCTAATTTCACTGCATATAAACAAGTTCAACTTTATTTTAGCCAAAATCATACATTTCTTAAGACAGCAAAAATGTTTTGCTGAAGCACCTACCTACAAATGATCTACAATGACACTCTTCAGTGTATTTTATGAACGGCCCAGCAATAAAAAAATCTTAGATTAGATACTTCACTCAGCGTGAGCATGCTATGATTGGTAGGTTGGTAGGTAAGTGCAAGTGATGGCAATGGCTTGATCATCTCCTGTTTTCAAACCTAACAGCAATATAGGCATTAGGGCTGAGTCCAAAGGGCTCAAATTGCAATCCTGTTTGTGTGGGGCTAAAAGGTTTGTGATGTACAGGGTTTAAAGGTCTACTCCTAATGTTTCACAAATTACTGGCATGCAATTATGTTACATTATGACACCCAAAACTCAGCATTGTGTGCCCAACATCTTCCCCCTACTACAACAAACACATTACCCCACACATACACACACACATGCACACACACACAGACCGCTCCTGTTGTTGCCCTCTCTGGGAAAGCTCACAGCTTGGGTTCTTTAGCTCCTGTTTTGTCTGGCCCTCCATTCAAAATGGCCCCCTCATGACCACGCACATTATCGTCCAGGCAGGCAGCCCCCGAGTGGACTGAGGCTCCCCGGGTGCGAGCAGTGATTCATGGCACAAGGGTCTGTAAAAGAGCAGCCTCGCCCCACGCTGCAGCCCTTCATGGGGACAAGGAGAGCAGAGGCTGTTTGGCAGTGGGGGTGAATCAAAAGTCTGGCGAGAGGACTGAACCCTGTTGAGACCATGTGGGCCAAGGGAGGCAGAAGGGGAACGGTCAGTGTTTCCTTGCGTGTGTGTATGTGTGTGTGTGTGTGTGTGCGTGCGTGTGCGTGGAGAGAGTTAGAGCGGGAGTGAAGAGTGAAAGAGACAGATACATGGATGGGTAAGCCCAAACTAATGCTGGAGTGTGTCTGCTGAATCTACATTGCTCCCTATCCCGAGGACATTCTCGCAGCAGCTTTTTAACAATCTTAGCTCCGAGGCAAGTACAAAGTACTAAATGTTTAGGGGTTATCTCTAACACTTCCCCAGTCTAACAGAGCACCAGTTTAAAAGGCACTGGGAAAAAGACACTGTGAGAAACAAAGAGGGCTCATGAATAAGAGCTGAAAAATGATAGTAGTTGCTAGGATTGATGAAACCCTACCAGGTTTTGTGACAGGCAGCGAGACACACAATTTCTTTCCCCTCAGGCAAGAAGGTGTAATTTCCCCTTCCACTGTCACAAGAGCCATATAAAAAATTATCTGTAGCCCAGTGACTGACTGATTCAAGGTAATTTGTAATGTACAACATGTATGCACAAATCTATCTATCTATCTATCTATCTATCTATCTCTCTCTATTCTTGCAGATCAAGACACTCAGAATAGAAACACTGGCATGCTGCTCCGTTGTAACACACAGTGGGATGCGGATGAAAATGCTGGCCCCACAGGACACACACGTATACACACACACACACACACACACACACACACATAAAGAGCGGACTGCTGTGGGGCTGACGCAAGACTATCTCTGTCTCACGTGTCTCTCCCCTACGGCCGCCCGCTGCTCCTGACCTTCGAGATGTTTTTCTCTCTCCTTCTCCCTCTCCCTTTATTCCTCTCTATTTCACACTCACACAACACACACACACACACACCCTTACTCACTCACTCACTCACTCACTCTCTCTCAAACACACACACACACTCCTCCCTTTTCTGCACACCTCCCAGCTACTCAGTATTTTGTCATTAAAAGGCATAGCATTTCAAGCTTGGATCAAGCAGATGGGGCTGTGTAAGCATTGCTGCTCCTTCACGCAGCACCTTGGCTTAAGTACAGATAGTCCACATGCATTACAGCACTCTCCCTGAAAAGCATGCACACAAACATACTTGTGAAAACACACATGCACACGCACAACCTTCCTGGAACCAGAGAACCAGCCCGGTTGTGGATGGCTGCTTCATGTGGGTAGTGTGTAGCTCAGCTGTGTAATGCCTAGTTGATGTAGTTGAAAACCTGAAGACGTGCTCTACAAAACAAGAACACTAAGCAGAAGACAAAGGTATCATCTCTGAGCAGAGAGCACGTCCTGGTTAGTCATTCTTATCCTAATATACTGTATTCATCACCGCTTTCTGGTGACCAATGGTTCATGCCTTCTAGTGGCAAAACACAGACAAGAATACTCATATAAAGTTCAATGGGTTCATACACACACACACACACGCACACGTGAATGTAATATAATTATATCTCCGTGCCATTAGACACATTTCTCTGTCTTTCTTTCATTTTCTCTCACTCTCAACATTTGCATATTCCTTTGGGTGTTTGAGTTGAGCAGCTCTTTCCTTTTTCCTTCTCTTGTCTTCCAAGCAACAAATGTCAGCTAATTACACCCATTGCTGTTTGGATGAGCTCCATCTTTCCCTGTGCTCTGCTGTGCTTGTTCTCTATGGGGCTGCAGGAAGAGTCAGGCAGCCAAGACACCAGTCAGGAACAGCCAGCGGTGGGGGTTCAGCTACAACGTTACACCCCCTAGAAATTGATTCCCCAAGAGAGGACTCATCAATACTTATCACAAATGATACAACCGGCTCGCACCAACCTGCGGGGGATATAATGTATCGTTCACAGCCAGAGATGAAGCAGTAATGGTTAAACCTGATAGAATCAGGTCTAGTAACATATAAGGCTAAAGAGCCAGTCACAGGCAAAACAAGTATTTCCCTGAGCTCTGCATTCAGTAAAAACCTTCTTATGAAAGATCCCATTTGATCTGGTGGCACACTTGCAGGCACAAGGCCATCAAGTCAGGCAGGAGAGAAAAGTGCAAGTCATTGTCTGTGTGTGGAACAACAAACTGCCACCTTGGTGTGTGTGAAATGAAGCCTTGAGGACGCAGCCGCGCCCCTGAGCACAGCTAGCTCTCACACAGACACCGAGTGAGAAAAGAGAAAGAAAAAGAAAGAAGGGACGGAGAGAGGAGAGTGAAGCTGCACGTAGCAAAACACATAAACAACTAAGCTCAATCCAAGATCCTAACCTAGAAGCACTGTAGGGCACAGTTAACAATCATTTACATTCGCCGTTGGCTCTGAACAGATAGCAAACTCAAAGGATGTTTATTAGGCGCGTACGTTTCAGACAAATATTCTGATTAGAATGGGAGAAATCTAATTAATTGCTTGATTCACTGAATGAACCCCGAATTTGTAATGTAATCATAACAACTGCTTTTCAAGGGGCTCTTGTTAAATTTAATTGGGGGAGAAAAAAAACATCCTCTTTCACTGAATGAATGAAAATCAAATTAGGCCTGAAACTGGAGGAGTCTGCAAGTTTGTTCTGGCGTGCCATAAAAAAAAACTGTAAAAGCAGAAGTGTGTGACAATATATATTTTAAAAAGTCACACATCAACTATTTTGTAACATGCAAACATTTACCATGAAAGAGACACGTGAAAGCTCTAGTAAACTGGATACTTACTGTTAGAGATGTCTTCAGCTCTTTGACATAGCTGCTGTAACACCTGGAGAAAAAGCAGAAACAAAAGTGTGGTTCAGGTTAAAAATACAATGAGTCATAGGAATTAAAAGTGTCTCCAGCATGTTTTGACTTATAGGATAGTCAAATGGTTAGATTATTTGCAGATCTGTAATAATACTGGAAGTTTTCCTTTTGAGAGCCTAAGGGGGATGAAGCCCCCAAAACTACCCAAATCTCAAAGTTACAGTTCCACAGCTTAGTAGCTGTGGTTTTCAGGCACATCAAACAAAAAATACAGTGACGTGTAAAACACAGCTGTAGCTACACACACACAGACAGATATTCAGACACACAAAAAAAGTCTCTTTCTCCCCGAGCCCTTTCTTGCAAAACCTGTTTGTTAGAAATGGATCTAGACACTGGAGCTTTGAGTGTGAGGATATTTTCCCCAAACACAAGACAGTTCTTGCAGAGAACCAAGCCTTACCAACGTTCTCACGCCCATCTCTCATGCATTGTCTCTAAGGCCCTCCTGTGCTCTTACAGCCTAATCTAAGTAGTTCACCATAACAGACACCACCCTGCTGTGTATATCATACTACATAGACACCCAGATCTTACAGCTTTTATTTGTGGCAATGCACACTTATTTTTGAATATAAATAATGTCTGAGTGGTAAAAGACGAGGTTTCAGCTACAACATCAGTCACAGAGCGCTCTGGGGGCCGAATGGTTACAGTGCATGCCACATAACTACAACATCTGCGGTTCGATGTGGACATGGACCTTTGTTGGATGTCATACCCCTTCTCTCTCTCCCCCACGTTCCCTGTCCTCCTCTTCACTAGTAACTGTCCAATAAAGGCGAAAGTGCCAAAAAAAATAATCTTTAAAAAAACACTGTCAGTTATAATTTGTGTCAACGTGGTTAAATGGTATCAAAGAATAGTACATACAAACTTCAAACCTCCTCATACACATGCACACAGACACCGGGAAGCAGTTTCTTATAGACACTTTCAGACACACCAACACACACACACACACACACATACACACACACACACACACACAGTGTTATAGCGCGTGTGGGTAGCTATCTAACAAGGTTTTGTTGACAGTAAACACATCCATCTGGTCAACAGCAACAGAAGCAAGTCTGGTGGACGCTTCATCGGCATGCATGTGGTCAACTATTACAATGATACAACTTCTATTTTTTTTAGTTTAGGGGACAAATCTAGCAGTTTTTAAAAAGCCATCATTTTCACTGCAGAGTTTTAGTAATTCCTGTAAATATCACTTGTTTGAATGACTGCCATGATTAAAAGAAAATGAGTATATTGCAGTTCATGAGCCTAAGTGATTTTGTCTTTTCAGATGCCCTCCAGTCATGTCAAAGTCTGTGGCACGTAATGCAACACGCATCTGTCATTACAGCTCAATTTATCACTGAACAGAAATCACCTAGACTGACTGTATTGATAATAACAAGAACGATCGAACTGTAATGGTTACCTTCATTATTTGCACTCTTACAAAGACAGACAGACAAACACACACACACACACACACACACACACATGCACAGACTACAGACACACACAAATACTTTGAAAACTCATCGCAGTGATAATGATAACAGAGAGCCAGGTAGGCTGAATTCATCTTCAGCTTTTTCATAAAGGCCTAAATGGATGATTAAAAGATCTCTGCTCATAGGGCTTCGGCACAGAAAATGATTTGCCAGCCACGAGGCAGGTGAATTACACTGGATAAGAGAGCCAGTGCTGTCTGCCATCATTTGCCTGACTGAGAATCCGGCTGTTAGTCTATTAACCTCATTTTATTGTAAGATCTTACCGGTTTTACATAAATGGCAGATGGATAAAATATCACAAAACACACACCATTTCCCTGAGACTTAAAACATGTAGTCCTCATAAATCATGTCAGCATATGATATTAAGGCTGCAACTAACAGTTATTTTCATTGTCAGTTAATCTATAGATTATCCTTAGGATATCTTCAAGATAGAGAAAAAGGCAACTGAGAAAATGGAACAAAAAGGACTTTAACTGATTCACAATAGTTGCATATTATTATTTCTTGGTTGACTGACTAATGAATTCAGTCTGCTAATCAGTTAACTGTTTCGATTCTATGTCACAGATAAAAGCGTGAAAAAACATCAAAACAATGTTTACCATCAAATAATAGAATTAACATCACATGTAAAATGAAACAATTACTATTATTTTACCGTTTCATCACACAAGAAAAAAAGAAGGTTCATCTAAGAATTACTTTCACGACAAAATACATGTAATCATGTTTTTGAAAGTGGCACAAAGCTATTTGTAATAGCCTATCAAAGTGATAAAACAAATTACAGCCCAAAGTTATTAAGTTTAATACTTTTTGAGTAACAACCCAAATGTCATTTTATAATAGCCATCATTACTTACTAATTTCCATCTAATTAACTTGAAAGGCAAAAAAACAAGCAAATGCAAAAACAGGAACTATCTGCAAAGGTATAATTACCTGCATTTACACTCCAGGCATGCTTACACATGGACAGTGTGCAATCTAACTGTTGTGACGTCTCTCTGAATTGTCTTGTTTGGTTTCCCTAATCTACCCTCCTTCCCTCTGCCACACATGATGTTGACTTTACTTTAGTAGTCATACAGCAGCTCTCAGGCATCTGCACAGGGTTAAATACAAGGTACTGACTTTTATACAAGCCACAGAAAGAGAGGGACATAAAACATAAAGAAAGAACGAAAAAGAAACAGAAAGAGAAAAAGAAAGAACACACCATGTTTCACATGAGTCTTCTTTACAAAAAACTCTGTTGGTATTTGAGCATGGAAAACAAGTGTACTCTGAAAATACACATATTGAGATTGGCCTAAAATCCCTTGCTTTTTAATATTTGATGCCTAGTTAGAAGAGTGACACTGGTGAGGTGTTTGTCTCTGTTGTCTCTGTTGATCTCTGGCACACCGGGTCCCTGTGGGAGTGAGCGAGTGAGACTTGGCCGCAGACATTTTCCTGAAGCCCCCAGAACAAAACAGGCAAGTCTTGACAGTCTGTCCGCCACAGAGTCGTCACACAATCAGTTGCAGGAAACCAATCCCTAAATAGCAGTGATTCATCTCTTCATCACACACAATGCCAGTACACAGTGCACAAAGAAGCTCTCTCTTCCTCTCTCTCTCTCTCTGTCTTACCCTATCTGTCTCAACCCCTTCCCCCCCAGTGTGGTCTCTCATGCTGCTTAAAAATAAGTGCTTCTCCCAGCTTTCTTTGCCCTGTGATTTACTGGCAGTGTTTAACTGCAGGGCAGCATCTTTTATCGTTACATGATCTGGGGCTGAAAGCTGACAAAATGGAATCTCTGTGCAAGTACCTTTGTATGTGAGTAAGTGTATGTTCAGGGCAAAGTAGGGAGCGGGTGGTGGAATAAAGAACTTGTGTGAGAAACGTTTGTCTAAGTGCAATTCAAATCCTCCCAGCCTCCCGGTGCTGTGTATGTGTGTGAATATATGTGTGTGTTTGTCATTCCACTAAATGGTTTCTTCCTTGACTTGATGGAGCAAGTGCCATCTCAAGGGAACGAGTTACACCACACACACACGAAGTAAAGCGCTTTGAGACTAGCGAAAAGCTCAGAACATTAGCGCAATCCATTTTTGAGAGGTGGAATATATATGAAATACCAGGCTCAATTGTGTGCCTGTCTTTTTGTCTGTGTATGTACGCATGTTTTGTGTTGCAATGATAACTCTTCTGTTAATGGCAGAGAGCCCGTTGTTGCATTACCCAATCTACTTCCTTTTCTTGAATGTTGTTTTTTTTTTTTTTTTTTGCAAGTTAAACCTGATTCATCCATGCAGTCAACCTGGCCTTGCTTGGTGACTATGCACAGTACAGTATGTGACCAGATCATCACCAGTGGATAATCAGACTAACACAGGCCTACACAACAGGTTCAGTGTATCGTTACAGCCTTGATGATCCATCAAGATGACGTGTGAAGGTCAGAATAGCCATGACCAACACAGCTGTCACATCTCCTCCCAGCACCCCCTTGGCTAACTGTTCTTCCAAAACACTCAGCACAAAACATGGCCAACTGGGGAGCACAGGGGCCAAGGCCAACAGAACATGCCTATAACCCAGGCTGGGCTGGTATCATGACATAATTACCCTCCATACAATACCACACTGTGGAGAAGAGTGAATCAGAGCTGTTTTGGCATAACAGCATTTCAAATAGAAGGAAACTGTTTGAATATCCTGTAATGAAAGATACTGTCATGTCTATTAGTATTGGCCTCCAAAATTTAATTCAACACCCAATCTGGCCACAGTTTTACATGACATACAGCTCTGTTGGATGAGAGGAAAAGGCAACAGTGGAGCTGTGTGGAGAGCAGATGTGAATCCACTTTGATTTCAATGCCTGTGTGTGTTTGTGTGTGTGTGGAGCTTCTATTAAATGGATCTGCTGTCTCCTTGATCAAGGGAGTCAATAAAGGGCCAGTCCTGTCAAACCCTCGGGGGTAAGTGTGTATGCACATATGTGTCCATGTCCGTGTATGTGTGCATGTGTGTATGTGTGTGCTACGGACAGAATTTGAAGTACTCTGACAGGTGAGTGATTGAGTGCTTTCATTTCCCTCCAGCGACAACAAGACATGCACACACAAACACAAACGCAGAACACACAGACACACACACACACACACAGTGGAGGATGGAGAGAGAGAGAGCTGTTGTTTCCTAAAGGATGCTGCTCCTGCCTGCATGCTTAAATTAGCTCTAAATGTTTGGATTACACACGGGAGCTCTCACAGAGGATTTAGCAGCCATAGCCTAGAGTCCAGGGGATGTGTGGATGTTTCCATCTACATTCACACACACACACATGCATATGCACACAAATAAAAAAGGTTCTTGTTCAGATATATGACACTAAAATACCACTCACCATACAGTATTCTGTAAACCCTTGACAGCAGAAGTTGGATCCATCTAACCCAGACAAAAGATCGAAACATGCTAGGAATTTAAAAGCAAAATGCAGGTCTAAATGGCATAAATAGCGACAACATTCACGATTTCATTCGTCAAGTTTCTGATATGGGCAGACAGTGTTTTCACATTACACTTTTTTAAGAGTGCAGTCCCGGCTGCTGTTGGTGGGGGGAGGATAGGATATGCTAGCAGACGCAGAGACAGCGAGAGAAAGGAGGAGAAAAAGAGAAGGGGAATGAGGGAGGTCAGCGCCCCCAGTCTCAGATAAAGGCCCTCTCCCTCCCTTCTGCCTCGGCTTTCGAAGCCCCTGCCAGGATCGAGAGGCGTCTCACGTTACAGCTGTCTCTCAGTGTCATCGTTCAGAAAGAGAGAGCGCAAGCGTGAGAGAGACAGACAGAGTGAAAGAGAGACAGACAGACAGAGAGGGGGAAAGCGGGACAATGCCACAGACTGAGCGGGGCTAGGCTTTCATAGCTGGACAAGAGAAAAACAACAGCAGCAGCAGGTTCAACTGGATGAGGAAACCCTTGTGGTTTGGCTGCCTGCTGGTGTTTTTTAATAAGTAACGTTAATGTAACATAACTTTTCACTATATTGTGGAAGCATTTCAAAATCACTGAAATGTGCTTTGACCTTTTCAAGACAAATCATTTTGAAAGGTAGTGTGAACAGAGCTAGTCAGATCATTTCCTCCACACCACCTGGGACGAACTGAACACTAACAATTCCTAAGAAGAAAAAGGGGGAATACATTTATTAATACCTTGTTATGTGTGCAGTGAAAACACAGAAAGAGAAACACGCTGTAGTCAGAGTAAAGAGATGGTAATGACTAAGACTACATGCTATAGGGTTTGTGTGGATTAGACATCACTGAGTTGCCTCTCTACACATGAGTATTCTTTTTATAACCTTAAAATGCTAAAAACAGCGGCTTGTCCCAGGTCCAATAATGACTAATCCAATGGCTGCTAGCATTTCAGCCTATGCTGCTAACAAGGTAAGGCCATGTAGGTCAGTACTGAGTTAAGCTACATTCAGAGTGAAGGCTTTTTCTGGAGAGAAAGGAAGAATACCCATGAATTCTAGATAAAAACTTCAGGGTGCTGTATATGCAGATTTTCACTCCACACTGTAGCGCTTCCACCAGCGACAAAGTGAGAGCTGATTGTACTAGTGTGGTTTACATAAAACACGGTTCAGAACAAATACACATATAGCTATTGCACAGCTCAAAACTGCTTTCCTATTTGTTTTTCTCTATCCCTGTCATTTCTCATGGCGTTCTGTAGGAGTTAAATATTTAAAATTCTGGCTTAGCTTGGAGCAGGCTTTGCCAACACAGCTAAAATAAAAAGCCTTTGTGGCAGCAGTGACCAGATTTTAAATGCTGAAGAAGATCAATAAATGGGGGCTGTCGAGGTGCAGTCTCATGCATTTGTGTGTACGTGTATGTGTGTGTGTGTGTGTGTGTGTGTCCTGTCCCTATGTGTAAATGCCTGTGTTCTGACAGCGCGTGTATGTGTGTGTAGATGTTTGTGTGTGTATCTGTGTATGTGCGTCTTAACACCCACCAAGGCTCACAGCTCCCCTGCCTGCTACAAGCTATTCTATAGTATCATCAAGAACCCCACTGACCCAGGAGGCACACCAATAGAAAACCAATATCATTCCCATTCCCACATCCGAAACCTTCTTCCTATTTCTTTTCCATTCCCAGTATCCTTTTCCCATCTGAGCACAGCCGGCATGGGTGAATTCTAGAGAAAAGTGTAAATACAGGCCCCCTGCTACAGACTGAGAATGTCAAGGAGTGGTAAACATCAAACTAAATAGCAGGTTTTCCATACCTCATCGGCATTTCCATAATCAAGTTCCTCCTGAAATAAAATGATGGGCACTTAGAGAAGACGGACAGAGACGGGGGGAAAAGGACAGGAAACATTTTGTTTGGTTCTCTTAGGAAAACAAAATCTGTTCCAATCCAGCTTAGCCGAGCTAATGTTAAGAGACCCTCTGTTTCATGAAGCCAAATAACACTGAAGTGATTTCTTTTCAAGAGAGGAAATGCATTCATAACGTTGCCATGTTTTTGTTTCTTGTCACTTTTATGTTTTTATAAAGACCACATTAAATGGATGCTTTCAGCTCACATAAAGTGATAACCTTCTTTGCTCTGTCTTTACCACATGAATGTGTGAAGGAGACAAACAATGAATTATGAGGACTTGCATGCATGCTGTTCTATGGCTCCACAAAACAAGAAGTACATCTGTATTTTTACCTCCTCACTAATGTACAAAACAAAAACAGCCCTGAAGTGGAAAAATCATCAGGACCTTTTGAGACTTCATTAAAAGAAACTAGACTGGACTTTCCAAACAAGGCATCTCTTTGGAGGGGAAAATCAACCTTTTCACCTTGCTGGTGGAAAAACAGGCATCCCAACGAGACAGAGCATGCACAAACAACCTTGACTTTCATCAAGGAAATTCTCACATTGAATGATAAATAGAGGCCCAGGGGACGAACAGCAAAGCAGCAGCTTATCGCCTTTCCCTCCCAAATTTGGCCGCTCTGTCTTCTGTCTCCTGAAAGTCAACACGGGGTGACCCACTTGCACTTTACTGCTTATTGTTTGGTAATTAATCCACCATATGTAATCCACACAGAAATGTAGAGAAAACTGAAATGGGTGTTGATTTGTTTAGTCTTAATTAACAGTTGCGCTTGTTCACTTGTTTCTACAACAGGAGGCATATGTGCCCAATCTCATTAGCTTAGTTTACAAAATATAAATGCATTTCTCATTATACAGACAGAAACACAAGCAGGCTTTTCTAGTCAAAGATAGCCACAGTATTTGAAAAGGCTCATGCTAAAACCAGCTGTCACTGAGTGTGCATTTTAAACAATTATTTGTGTACCCTGATGATTATCAGGACATCCAGCGAACATGCACTGTTACCAAAATAGCAAGGTAACATAAGGTTAGGTAGATCATCTGAGAGCTAACCAACTTTCCTGCTGAGAGGACATTAACCTGCAAGGCCATGTAAACACGTATCAATAAGTGAGCTGCCTGCATGTGCTTGTAACACAGTAAAAAAACAGTAGGCCAAGATAGACACAGCAGCACCAATTTGATCTGTAACAATAAGAGGCATTATCAATCTAATGACTGAAGCTTTTAGGGCTTTTGCTAAAATGCAGCATCTTCTCAAACAACCATTAGCTCTTATAGGATTAATGTCTGGTTCAAAAACATCTGTTTAAGTCCTCAGTTTCTTGGTACATTATTTAATTTGTCATTATTGTTTTGTGTGTGTGTGTGGGTGTGTGTGTACATTCATATGTAAATGGATGACTGATGGGGAAAGGTTAGGAAACATGATGAGGAGTCTGCCTAACATTAGTTCTTGAATCATTTGGTTAACACTGAGCAGACCTCTGCTTCTACATTTCACAGCTCTGTGTCAGCGCTAACATGCAGAGATTTGACAGTGCTCCCAGATGGCCATTATTATCAATAGATTGTCTGTAGGTCGGATTAATCACAGTCTAAATATAAAATACTGACATCAATGCCATGAAATATTTAGGTTAGGAGCTACCCACAAACTGACTCTGCGCTTTATATAGACTGTTAAAAAGTATCTTAGTCAAATACATTTACATGAGTTTAATTTTTATTATTCATTTAATCTCTTATCATGCCTAAATCATTGTTTAGATTGCGATATATCTTGTCACAAAACATACAGTACATATTGTAGCCCAGGGTAAAGTATAAAAAATTACTGATAGCCTTAATGAATGACAAACTCACTCGCAGTGATACACAACATTGAAATATGTACTAAGATTTCTGATAACTGGTCATTTTTGCCAATACTAACACTAATGTGAATATAAAAATTTCAGCATGCTCCTTTGTACAGATGCCAGCACCTCAAAACACTGTGTGATTCATTCATTCATTCAAGACGATAATTTAAAGGTTTCTGAAATCAGCCATGGGAATAAGCACACATATATTTTGGTACAGCATTTGCTTGGTTGTTGCATTTTTTTCTTTAGCAGGTCAACCTTTGATTGCAGACTGTCAGATGGTTGCCACAAGTGAAAACAAGTTTTGGTATTTCTCAAAATGTGGAACTGAGCTCTATTGAATCATCACAAAAGTTTTTAGAAACACAAGAAAAGTATTGCTTTTGTTCTTACAAAACAAGTTAGTGGTTGTCACATTTAACAAACGGTGTGTTATGGGAAAAAAACATCGCAAAGTGCACACTTGAACCATCACATGCCTGATGCACTGGACATAATTTTGGCCCCAGTATGATGTGATGCTGTAACATATTTTTAGGCAAGCGTTGCCTCATACTGATGACTTGATCGATATATCACGCACATCTTATAAGACGTGCTTCACATCATATTCAAAAGAATATAAAGTGTGGGTTTCCTCAAAAAAAAAAAAAAATAGCCCCATATTCAATAGTAAAGGATTATTGAGAATACAGCATTGTGTGCACATGGGATTGTCTTCTCAAAAGCTGTCCAAGTTCTGTCAGATTCAGCACCCACAGACACAGAGCTCGTGAACCTAATTTCACCTAATCAGCTTAGTCAATAGCAACCGTTTGCTGTGACTTTGGTAGACATGCAAATAGGGCTTAACTATGTCTATCCTTAATTCCTGAATGTTCAAGTCAAGCGGAAGTCCTCCTTTATCTCTTCAAAAACAACAGTTCCAATTTGAGAGAGAGAAAAAGAAGCAAAGAGAGGGAGAGGATAAAACTCCAGCCGAGAGTTGTTGTTTTTTTTTTTCTTGTTTTTTTTTTTTGGCCTGGCAAGGAGAGACATCTCAGATTTGAGTGTGCTTGAGGTAGCACAGTGTGCTTTCATTTCAACCCAACATGGCAAACAAACTCTGACAGATTTGTTCCCCTTTTTTCACTTTTGCTCTTGCTCACTCTATCTCAAATTATGAGAAAACACACTGCACAAATATATTAGTACATCTTGTTGGTTTGTATGTTCAGCTGTAGCACTTGCACATACACACACACGAGTGCATGCACAAACACACACGTATTCAAACAAATCTGCACAAAATGACGCTAACAATAGACAGTTGTAATAGTGGTAGAAAACTGGGAGACACTGTTCCGTTTCAATTCACTGATACCACTAATGGCTTCTTAGCAGCTCCATGAAATCAAGCAGCTGTCATATAGATGCATCAGCAGCAAGAGGAGGGAAAGCCATCCCCATAAGGACAGAGGCACCGCGCCTTCATGTTTGGCTAAACATCTGCTCCTCTGCACTCTAGCTTTGCAGCAATAAACGGGCAAACAAAAGAGGTGGGAGGTGAAATGATCAGATTTTCCATTTCAAAGCATTTGTTCGGTTTGTTTTTTTTTTTCTTCTCCCTCCTCTTTCTTAAACTACTCACAGGACATGGGGAGGAAAGTGAGATCAAGTTTTAACTCTGATAGAGAGCAAATGCATGAGCGAAAACAACACTTTTTGTAAGATGGATGACAGAAATTAAATAAGGTCACCATTTTCCAGTCACTGGATAATTCGTTCTGCAAAGAGTCTCCTGTCTTTCCTGTTGCAAACTGGTATTATAGCTCAGTCAGGGGTGGTTCAGACGGTGTCTCTGTGTGTGTATGTGTGTGTGATGACAGGAGATGCATGTGTGAGCGTGCATGTCTTCAACTTGTCAATTTGGCAAATCTCTTATCAATCACACACCCCTTCAAATTTCAACTTTGTGCAAACAACAGTGCGCCATTTCCCAATTTACCAGTAAAGGTTTCTTTAAATGGCAATACAGACATTTTTATCATCACATGATTATTTCAAACAACTCTGTGATTCAATGGGTGCCAGTATTTCGCAGTGACATCCACATATATTGTTTTTTTAACTGTTCTTCCCTTAGGATTCTTGGTCATTAATATCCTTCCTTCCTTCCTTCCTTCCTTTCTTCCTTCCCTCCTCCTCCCTCCATTCATTCATGTTCAGTTGCGAAGAAGATAAACAGCAAGCTGAAATCCCATTTAACGACATTTTCTCTTTAAAATGTGGTTAATACTTTTGTTTATTTGCGGCGGTAACAAACTCCCACCGTATCCACCTGTCTCTCCAAAAATCACAATCCTGACCTGCAACACTACCTCACTTTATATTTGCTTTTTAATGCAAACGTCTCGACCTCAAACACAAAACTGTCCCTCACTGAGATACAAAAAAAAAAAAAAACTGTCTTCAAATTATAGCTGACAATCTATCAACCACTTTACATTTCTTTTTAAAACCACACACAGGACGCTAACCACCGTGTCATTTCTTTTTTTCGAACAAGTGCAAAACTTTGGTAAAACTTGCGGGGGGGAAAAAAAAGTGGATCCATTTCCTTTTAAAGTAGCCTGTGTGTTTGTGTATGTGTGTGTGTGAGAAAGAGAGAGAGAGGGAGAGAGAGAGAGGAAAGGTAGGGCTGCTTGGGGGACGAATTTAAAATAACCAAGATGGCGAGAGGCTTGTTGTTTTGGAAGGGGCAGAAAAAATGGAGGATATTGTAATATACACAAAGGGATAAATTTCAACAACTCGGCCAAGCGGCTGCTAGCTTGCCTGCACGCCGCACGGTTTGAGGAAGCGACCGCGATAGCAGCTACCCGGCAGGCTGGCCAGCAATACTAGCAACACGAAAAAGCTCAAACTCTTAACACGCTGTGGAGGAAAAAAGAAATGAATATTATACATCCAACTTAATCCAAACCGAATGTTTATGTATTTGTCGCTAATTGTTTTATTTTAGGGGTCGAGGGACTGTTAAACTGGATGGGTCTTAACGGACGGACAGCGAGGACCAACGGCAGTCCAGTGCCTCGTAGTTTCCCCCTTTACGTTGACGGTTACAACGTCCAGCACAAAATACGCATCCAAAACCGACAACTGTACATTTACACGGTTGTTACAAGCAAAACAGACAACAGCATAAACCCTTAAAAAACTTTAATTTCTCACCGATTACACAAGTTATCAGATACAACAGCCTGAGTGAACGGTGCGAGAGAATAGGAGAGAGGGACACAAAGACGATTCCCACTATCAGGTCACCACTCAGAAGAGGAAAAAAAAAACACTTCGTTTTTATATTCAAGAGAAAAAAAAACTTTACGGATTTGACCAAATGTACCGCTGTAGATGTACGGGATACACCGACCGAATGAATTACATCGTAACACGAAAACAAGAAACTATCTATAAACCAGTTTACACAAGCTGAAAAAAAAGCTAAGAAACTAGAAACGAAGCCAGCTCTACGCAGCTCATCGCTTGTTCTGTGATGAGGGGGAAAACAGCGTCAGTGAAATAAAACACTTACCTTTTTTTAGTTTCGACACTTTACTTATTTCCAACGTGGGTTTTTAGTTCAACTAACACTTCGGGTCGGTCTTCTTCTCGCCTCTTTTTTTCCTTGGTCGGTTTTGCTTATGAAAGAGGTCGGGGACGAATGATAAAGAAGGGAATTGGGCAGTAATTGAGTCTCGGTGTGTGAGTGTGTGTGTTAGTTACTAACAGCAGATTGAAGGAGACTCTTCTCAAGGTTTATTCAGCTCCACTTCAAGGAACCGACCTGACGTCAGCTCACTACTGCCACACAAAGAAAACTTATTATTTGTGCAGCGGCCGTAGTAAAGCAGGATACAGTTATTGACCGTTATTACTTTAAATGCGACATTGTCGTTGGCAGGGATGCAGCGGTAACTTTATCATGTTGTTGTTTGCTGCATCTTAAGCCATGCAACCCTTATGGCGATTATCGGCTATTAGAGTAAACAAATAGCATTAAAAAAAAAATAAACAGGCTGCATTAAAAAAATAAAAAATAAAAATATTCGTTTATGGGTTTTTTTCCCTATAAAAAGTCCCAACTTTTGTGCAACTTTGATCACTTTGATTAATTATTATGATTTCGATTATGGTTTAAATTTCTGCTTTGAACGGTGGATTTAAGAGTGATTACTAGAGCTGCATGAATTAGTTGATTAATTGATAAGTCGATTGACAGGCAGTGCATCAGCAGCTATTTTGATAATCGATAAATCATTTTAATAATTATTCAAGCAAAAAAATTCCAAACATTAATTGATTAAAGTTTCTTCAGTGTGATGATTTGCTGCTTTACTTTGTCATATCTGATTGTAATCAGAATATTTTTTGACTATTTGGGGAATAAAATAAGCTATATGTAGCCTACACATACTCTTGGGCTTTGGGACGTTGTTTAGAAAATCAGACTAATCACATAAAAAAAACTGATCGATTAATTGATAAAGATAATAATTGTTAACTGCAGCCCTACCTACATCAAATCATAACTGCATGTGAAGATACTGCAACTTGCAGAGGAAAGAGGAGCTGTACAATCCTTCATGGGTCACTTGATTTCTCATAGAATTATTTTGAAAGGTGCTATATGCATAATCGACTATTTAACTAATCTTTTCAACCCTAATTGTTATTATATTAAAGAAACCGAAGGCTCAGTTGATGCTGGACTAAGGTGGAATTATCAGTGATTAAATCAGTTTTAAAAGCCTGAATGTAATATTATCATCCACACATCAGGTATTTTTTATGTAATCATTTATTTAATGAGTTCAAAAAACAAATCCTCAATTTCCCTTTAGCATCTAGATCTACCTATTTATCCTACGTCGGTAAAACCCTTGTTTCATGTATTAAGTTACAGTAATTTCTCAGTACTGAGTCACTAAAATCCCCCATGTGTCTCTCTGTTAACTGACCAAATGATGATCTCTCAGAAGACGATACATGATCAAACAAATACAAATCAGACAGATAACACGGGCTCTAAATTAGAAGGCATTTGCCAAACAAAAACAGAAATAGGACAGATCTTCCTCAGGATAGGATCAATACATTGCCTGGCAAAGACAGCCATCTGTGCCTAATTGTATGCTTTACCTCCTCTTCTGAACACACAATAAGCAACAGGCTGAACGCAGGCCCTCTGACCCAGACTGGGTTTCCAGACGGGGGAAGATTATTTCATTCAACTGGAAAACAACAAGGGGGTGGGGTGGAGGGGTGGTGGTGGGGAGTTTTTGCAGATGGAGTGGGCAACTGTTCTTATATGCCCCACCCTGATGAGGATGAGGATGGGTCACAGAGCCAGAGCCAACTGGTGTGTCTCTTTGCATGTCACATCGCCACTGGTTGTATCCATTTTAACAGGTATTATACAGGATTAACAAACTGTTCAGTGTTAGTTTATAGACACCTCATAAATCACACACAAACAATGAACTCATTGTTAGCAGCGTGATGGAGTGTTGGTTTACAGGCACATTCATATTAATGCTTCATAAACATTATAAATGACCATAAATGTACCCCCCCCCCCCCCCCCCCCCCCCCCCCACCCCTCGCTGTTATGTCACAACGTTCAAAAGTGTCACCCTGACGTTTTTGATGTTATTGCAAGAATTGCAGAGCAGTTACTTGCATATCAGTCATTTTTATGTATTAACAAAAAAGAAAGAAAAAAGAAAAGGTGGTGGTGGTGGGGGGGGGTCTGATAAAACATTCATGATCACCCGAGTTTGGAGGATGGACACAGAACTCCTTATTCAGCTTGTGGTGTGCAGTTAAAGCCATTTTATAAGCTTGCTCTCCATGTTCTTTGGTCATTGATTTTTCTCTCTGCCCCTTTCCATTACCTGTTGAGATGGGGGTTTTGCTCTTCTTCAAACACACACACACACACACACACACACACACACACACACACACACACACACACACACAATCCTCTCTATCTGTCTCTCTAGCCACTGGCACCCTGGTGTATTTCTCCATCTCCTCCGCCTCTTGTAGCAGGAATGACAGGCCGTGAGGAATGACAGTGGCTCTGTTTGTCATACAGTAGCAGCAAGAAGCAAGGATTTTTAATTGCATTGGAGAATCTTCATTAAAGAGAGCGCATGGGGGCGGGAATAGGGGAGAGGGCTGCGTGGGGTGGCGTCGCGGGGCACTCTGAGCATCGTCATTAGGAGAAGGCACTAGCAGCATAGAAGGGTGGGCCCTCTTTGCATGCACACTGAGAATGCCTGCCGTACCTCGGTCATTTGTAACATAATAAGTGCCAGCACAATGACTGCAATGCGAGAAAGCACACCACAGGGAAGAGAAGGGGGAAGGGAGACAGCATGTCTGTCTAAAAGAGGGACTTTTTTTTTGTCTTGATTAGAAAGTATAATGAGCCACTAAAGAAACAGGGGAAAAAAAAGATCTCTCCTGAGACTGATGGAAAACAAATTAATCTGGTGATTTGGATTTAATTATTATTTTTCTATTAGTTCACCATGCAAAGACAGGGACAGCCATCAGAAGCGAGGAGCTGTGCTTGCATTTATTGATTTTTGCCCAGACACATTCGGGGAATACAGATTCATCTGCTCTCCTCCCCGCACAATCCACTATGTGGGATTCCATTAACACAAGAAGCTTCCAGCAACTCTGAGATGTTTAATTTGAACACCATAAATGGAGCTTAAAATAGTGTTCACACACAAGAAAAGTGGCCTAAGGAAGTCTTTTTATGCAATTGAATTAGGCCTCACTTATTGTTGTGACCTACATAATAAGTATTAAATAAACACCCAATAAATTAAATTAAGACAATGTTCTGCTATATAGAAGGAGTCGAGCGCTATTGTTCCTCTCTGCCTCCGACAACTTACACCGCTATAATAGTTGAGTTTAATTTAATCTTTTGTTTTGGATTAATATAAGAACCCTGCAAAAGGACTGTAATTATTCTTCCCATCCATGTAGTATCTTTTCTTTGTAGCACCCTTTCAATACATCAGTAGTCTTGAGCACAATGCCTCATGAGATGTAATGATTTGCAAAGTCAATGATTTGAACTGCCTGTGTCATTAAAGCACAAGGGACCAACTTGCGGCTGCTATATGCAGAATATTGGTGTGCCTCAAGTAACACTCATATTCTCTCACTGACATAAAATTCAGCAATTATGCCAGATGAACACTGCTATTGATTGCTATCCTTCTATCCCTTGCTGAAAAAGGTTTGCAAGAAATGTAATGGCTACACATGTGTAGGACCAATTATAGATATTCTGAAAGCCGAACCACAGCTAATGGCATATGGGAATCCATGTGACAGTGAAATATGCATTAATCCTTGACCTTTAACCCCAGAGACATCTACAGGAAGCAGGCTAAGGGATTTTACAAGTGTTTTTTTTTGACATGGATGTTTTTAGCCATCCTAATGTCAGACTTATGATTCACTCTCAGCTTTAAAAACGTACTTTTCAGCAAATACATACAATATGAACTAGATAAAAAGTTATTTGGGAGATCAACTAAATAATGTTTTCCATGCAAGGCTGACTAATAAACCCCTGCACAGCCTAAATGAGTGCACTCAGAGAGTGTTTATTGTGGTGAATGTAACTGAGCAGAACCCTCTGTTGCATGATGTAATACACAGAAGGGAGAAATCATCATAATAGCAGAGTAGTAGAGTGAGTCATTCGTTGATGAGGTACATTCACACTGTCATTCAATGAGGAGATGCAGTGTGTGTGCACATGTTGTCAGTGTGTGACCGATGGAGAGATGTAGAGAGAGAGAGAGAGAGAGAGAGAATTAGTATGTTCCTTTTCTGGGAATGAGGAGTCATTTGTGCCAGGAAAGTGGAGAAACAAGTCCCAGCCCTACAGTGATGCATCTCTCCATGAAGAATGAGATCACAAGCAAATGTCACCCCAACCTGAGCAAAGCCAAATGACCTTGAATCAAACAGAAACACATCTTTAGCCACATTGGTGTGTACACACACCACACAAACTGTCAGCAGATTTTCCATTTGCTAAATCTGCGCCTAAGTTCAGGGGTTTAGCTATGGTAATAAACCCAGTATTTTCCTTCAAGTCCACATGAATATCACCCTGGAGGAACCCTGCTGTTAGATACAGTTAACTACAGTTAACTGTGCACTTAGTTTTATAATTTAATCAACTTAAAATTAAAGCGACATGAAATTTCCCCCACTCATAGGGCAAATACTGACAAAAAGAAAAGAAAGAAAAACACACTGCGGACACAAACTGATGTTACTTGGGTGACTCTGCAGTCATTCTTATCGTACATTTTGTGACAGATGAAGGTGAGGGGATTTTTCAAGGGAAATGACTTTCACAGTTGAAGGAATTTCAAGCTTCAATGCATTACTTTATCATAGTTTACATATAACTAGCTTTGATTTCTGTCCACTGCAGCTAGCATATATCTATGACTCAAGAGAATACTTTGATAGATAAGTGACCGTTGTACTTTTTCCATTATCATAACTGAGGTTTTGCTGTATCCATCTCCCTTCTCTGACCCACATAGAGGTGGTATGCTTTTTAGTTATCACTGTTGTGCAGTTTTAACACCAGTCAGTTTGTTCTGTTTTTCATTTTTGTACAACAAAGTTTACATGGTCTATTATACATAAATGCACAAACATTACTTGAATAATGCATGGTCATTACCTGGAAAATAAGAAACATTATTGTAATTCCATGGAGACCTGCGACTACTTCTATTAAGTCACCCACTAGTGATTTGTAATGCAAAGGTAAGCTACCTTTCATGAGATTCCACTCAAATGCTAATCCGCAGAAGGCTCTCAGCTCATATTGACAGACATCATTGCTGGAAAAAAATCAGTCATAAGAGATTTTTCAGTGTTCAGTTTATGCAGGCAGAATGATTAATTTTTTTCTTGGCTTTGACAAGTTTGGCTTCGAGTTCCCTGAAAATTTGGATCAAAGAGTAGAACAGAAATACAGTTATTTACGCTGCACTGTACTGAAAGTGGCACTCGTAACTAATCTCAAATTAGCTACACGCTTTGTGCTTCATGATCAGCATTTAGTATGAACACCAACTTTTTAAGGACACAGCAAACTCATGTAAGTGAGAACTTGGCACCTTTACTGAAGGGACATTTGCCATAGTTATGCAATAATACCAGGCAACCATAAAAAGTGAATCCTTTGATATGAAAACAATATTAAAGCCACAGTTTTTTAGAGGTGTAGTGTGTCTTGTGCTCTGGAGTAACATAGACACCTTGGAAATTCAGAATTGCAATAGTCATGTTGAAACTGCAGACACGCTTTCTAAGATTTTTTTTTTTTTTTTTTTTAATTGTGAAATAAATCAGTTACTTGTCCACTGAAGAAATCAACTTCAACTTTCTGAGGACATCTTACTTAATTTGGCAAAAATAGAAAAGAGGCACAAGAACTAGCATAAGTGTTTGTGTGCAGCGATTAGTGGTTTGACAGCATAAAAAAAGGTTAATTAAACTATGGAGCTGAAAGGTTGAGTTTGATACAAGGAGAATGGGACTGTACACGGAGTGACTGATAAGTTTGTAGTTTAAGGTAGAAGGAATTGAGTTATACAGCCCTTGTTACGTGAATGTGCAGTTCAATCCTTTGAGTGACTGTGCAGGAAGTTTTGTGGCGTTTCTGTTTTGGGTAATTGAAAATTGCAAGTCAGCACTATCTGAGAGAATGGACAACATCAGCCTTTGTGTAGACATCCGCTACCTCAGTCTCAAGAGCTTATCACCCAAGGAGGTCCTTAGCCTGATTTGACCTGATTTGGCACCCTCAGACTACTACCTCTTCCCCAAGATGAAGAGGGCGCTTGGTGGTCGGCATTTTGACAGGGATAATGACGTCATCGCTGCTGTGGACCACTTTCTGGGATCTGTATGCTCCACAGCCACTGGAATAAGTGTGTAAATCTAGAAAGGCACTATCTTGAAAAATAAATGTGATAGGTAAAATAGACTCAATCAATCAATCATACCTTGTGCGAATGTGTTTCAATCACTTTAATGTCTCTGTTTAATTATATTCTGTACACAAGCCAAGATAATGTACTGCTCTTGTACAAAAATTACCATTGTTTTCACCTTCAACCATAATGTGGCGTCAGGATGATATTCAGCAGAACTGAAATCATTAGTCAGATGTGACGTACGCCCAAGTTAATGTAAGAGCTGCCTGGTTTCAGCACCCGCACATGACCACATCTTACTTACAGAAAGTACCTGTGTGTATCTTGATATGGATACCACAGAAAAAAACAAATTGACTGCATATATTTGTGTGCAAAGTGAAGTAGTCTTCCATGTTGCCATAGCTATTTGTTGATACATAGAACAAGAAAACACAAAAAACAAATCCAAATGAATACTGATGCTTATTTGTTGTGTCAAAATGCCATATATATCCATTGTTTAATTATAGACCTAAAAGTCTGATTCTAGCGCAGAAAAAAATGTCCATGTATACCACATGAGCTATTTTTAGACAGAATGTGTCAAGGCCGTCAAAAATCAATTTATTGAGCAAGCTTTCATATTCATTTTAGAGGTGTGTTTGAACGGCTTATAAACCCTACAAGATGTATGAAAATAGACCTCCCTTCAGACATAGGTTTCTATATTATATTGTGTGTATATAAACAAAATATACACTATGACTCAAGTTAGATTTTGAGATTTTTGTTAAATTAAAAAAAAAATGTCCATGATGCTAAATTAAAAAATATGAGGAAGAAACAGCTGTCAGTGAAATGAGAAATATTAATGGCTTTTATTTTGTTAAAAATAACAACAGTTTAATTGAAAATTGCTTAAATTTTGCTATTTTAACAACTTGTATGTTTATCTTAATTTGTTTTTAATATTCAGAACAGACCTTTTTGAGTTCTTCCCACATTTTAAATGAATTTTAAACTAGAGTTGGCAAAAATATTATTTATTTATGTTTCCATTCTTCGGACTAATAACAGCTTGCTTTACTTGCACCGTGAGCCGATACTGGCCTCTGAGCCTTATTGCTGAGTGTTTTAGAGTGCTTCATCCAAAAAACCAAAAACTTTGTGTTCAACAGCACACTCAAATCCCCGGCTTACTTCAGCTCTGTGCTGATATTTTCAAACACAAAACATCAACAGTGTGCTTGGAGGAATTTTGAGAATTTATTGGTGTTATTGGTCACAATAACAAAATCAGGGAACACATCTTCACTGACCTATTAACTGGTAACCTCAAGGGAGTAAATTATATATAAAAAGCCGGTGCAAGGGGAACTTCAACACTTACTGTATAAGAATCATGAGGAAAATTTTCAAAAATATCATCTGTGAACTTAGAGTGACAGAAATCCAGACTACTGAAGTCAGCAAGTGTTAACAGCTGTCAGTCAGCCTGTCACACCTGCATTTTTGAAAGTTTCATTATGAATAATTGCTGGCATGTGAAAACCTTAAAGTATGATGGTGTCAAAGAGAGCATCTTCTCTTCGAAATGAAGTGCATGTTTGGTGTGCAATAAGGATTTAATTTAAAATGATACAACTCTTCATATTGGTATTTAACCAATAGAATTACCATTAGTAGAATTTAAACTAATTATATGCTTATTTACTCCCTGAGGCAAATTGAAATTGATTTTAAAAATAGTAAATGTGTGTATTTCAAGTAATGTGACTCATGGTATCTGTATTACTTAAATAATGAACAGTCTCTATTAATTTATTTGATTGGAAAAAATTAATTATTCAACAGACATGTTCACATTGAACTGGAGTGTTAAAACAGGTGGGCAGGAATAGTGATTAATAAGACAATAAGTAAAGAATTAATTTTTTAAATTAATAAAGGTAAATAAACTTCTTCTTTACTCCGTGGCCTGTGCAAAATTCCAGTTTTCCGGGCAGGAAATACATGCATGTATGGAATGGGTATAGGTCCATGTTTGAATACATGGGTTTACAGAATATAGGGATTTACTAGAAATACTGAATAAATAATTTAGGACAATGAATAATGAAAGTGACTAAAACAAAACCAATGAGTCAGGACCACGTGGTTAAAAACACATCCACAAACCCTCATCAGACTGCTCAAATGAACTATTTGTTGATGAGCATCTGAACATAGACTTAGGTGGGCCTGAGGGGGTGGTCTTAAGACGGTTTTAGGACTAATGAAAACCGGCCCTGTGTTAATTAATACTGGCAGGCCACTGTTCCTCCTGGCAGTGTGCAGGCAGACATTCTGGCCTGCCCTCAGTGACGCCTGGTCAAAAATAGGGCACCACACAGCACAGCAATGATCACAATGGTGACATCATCTTTGCCTTCAATGAGCTCTCCCCTCAGAGCTCTTCTGAACAAAGAGCAGCAGGCATGCAGGGAGGGAGGCAGATGTCACTTTGTGTCTGGGGAACATTAAGACCAACAAATGTTCTTTGAATCCTCAAAAAGGCCTTTTAGTGGTTGTGTGTGATAAAACATTGCTTTGCTAAAAGTCACTGATTGAAAAATGGCCTCCGTCTCTTCCTGAATCAGGTGTATGATTCTTCATTCTGTCTGCAACACGTGAACTTAAAGAAAACATTTGCACTGATAGGATTTATATTTGCTGATTGTTGCAGAGCAAACCTATGGCGAGAGCAGAATGTCTACAAATAGCTCACAAGCTTTTTAGATGGTGCCCCTCAAACATGTAACCTAAAGTGTTAACACATGTGGCCTTGCTTTTTCACAGTTGTTACTGATCTGTTCAGATGCATGTATCCAGTGCTGTGTTTGAAGCAGGCTCATTCACACTTTAAATGTAGCCTAACATCATCATCATGTGAACTGTGAAAAGACAAAAAGAAAACACTAATACATTATCTGTGTGTCCCCCAAGTTTCCATGAGATCATCATCAACAAGGATACTGCACTGTAAGCATACAACTGAACTCCATTCAACGCTAATCTTTGACCACATTTAACCTGCGGCTTGTTGTTTCACACAGTTTCTGAACCTTAAAAAAAAGCTATCTGTTGGTGAGAAGGTTTCTGAAAGCAACACAACATAGGAAATTCCCCCAGGACAACAATTTACAAAATGTGCTTAGTTCACTCAACTCTGCTGCGTTGAGTGTTTGTTTCCATGAATCTTCTGTTTTATTTACACTGGAAATAACTCACAACCTTAGCCTGGATGTTCCTTCCTAGTGGTTTTTCAGAAGACATAGACTCTTGCTCTTTGTGCTCTTGAAGACACTGAGCTTGTATTGTAGTTCTCCTATAAACCAGCCTTTGTGGTATTCATGTGTCTCCACAAACAGAGAGAAGGAGGAAGGGAGAAAGAGGGAGGGAGAGAGAGAGAGAGCGAGAGGAAACAGATTCTCAAGACCTGGACAAGCCGTGGGAAAAGAGGGGTCTTGTAGAGGAAAAGCAGAAATGTCTCAGGACATTCCTTTGTGATTACACAGTGCTGGACAAATCCAGACATTCTTCCAGTTTTTTCTGTCTTAAGGCTCGAGTTAGTCAATTTCATGAGCAGAGTGTAAACATTGACAACTAAAATCTCGCTGATTTTGATAAACACAGTCCAGCTGAAACCTGAGGGAAAAATCCACCACCAATTTGCAATAATTTTCATCATACACTAGGAAACTCTGATGTTGTACCATGTCATCCTGTACAGCTGGAATAAATGAACAACAGCTCAGAGACAAAGGTAAGTATCCATCTCATATCCACAGCACATAAATAAGAGGATTTGAGTGAGAGGGACATTGTTGTGTGCAAATCTCAGGTTACATGCCCATGATCTTAGCTGAAAGAGTTAGCTACCCCCAGTGGAAAAAAAAAAAAAAAAAAGCACGTTCCTCCCTTGTCACAGCTAGCATGAATGAGAAACAACTCCAAGGAATGCTCCATTATCGTCCTATCAGCAGCATTGGGGGAGGAGAGCTTGTAGTCTCTCTTCCCGTAGCAGTGTGCAGAATCATGTGTCTGAAGGAAGAAGGGGGGTGGGGGGGGTGCTGGTTGGGGGGGGGGGGGGGGGGGGGGGCAGTGGCATTGGCCTACAGACCCACAAGTGGGTTGAGCAGCCTCCTCCCCAACTCACCAGACCTTGCACTTCCTCATTTGTCTAGGTCATGTGTCCTTTTTGTCAGCAATTAATCTGCAGCACCACCCTCCTATATTTATCCCTTTTGCTCTCTGTTTCTCCTTCACCTCTTGTTCTGTTAGCCTTGGGTAGATTTACACTTGGTTTGATCACTGTTCAATGTTGTATACACGCAACTAATAATGGATCGCTGGGTCTGTTAAGTGCTACATTTTACAGAGCATGATGAGTATCTTGTTGACCTTCACGTTATTATGCATCTGCTGTGTAACAGTGCTCCCTCTCCACTCCAAACAGACATTCCTGGACCCACACACACTTAACGTGAGTTCAGTGTGTTACAGTTTTAGAGCATGAATTAATTTTGATCAGTAGGTGAAAAAAAAAAGAACACATATATACATAATGCCTATATCTGCTACATGAAAACAAAATGAATGAAAAGTATGTGCTCAGACTTATCCTTAATCAATGCTTCCTGAGATCTACTAAATTAGATGTTGAGTTAAAGTATGCAAATCATATGAATGTTCTTAATCCTGGATTTACTGTGATGATGGGATCTACAATGCCTTTCAAAACAATTATTCAAATAAATCTAATTAAACCTGTTGAAATTGGATTTAATTGCCTCCCTGACTAAACAAACACCAAGTTCTGGCATGCAAATAATGGTGAAGCTCTGCTGCCTCTACCAAGGATGACAGGAGAAAAGTGTGAACTACAGTGCCTCTTAGTGGCTATTAGCTTCCCCTGGCTTTTATAATGACGTCACCCCTGGACAATACTGTGTATACACCGTGTGTGTGTGTGCGTGTGGTCTACCTTTATTGCAGATGACCCATTTTCAGATAATTGTCAAGTGAACTGGGTAAGGGAACAACAGTAACGACATTAACAAGTGCAGCAAATGACAAAACTAGCAGCGGCATCCTCAGGATACACTATATCACTGTGTTTAACAGGTGCATGTTAATGAGCCTTATGACATTGTAAAGAGCTTAAACTGTGGTTTGTGCTCATCAACAAATCGAAAGCAGTGTCTACATTTAAAGAAGGGTCCTTTTTGGAATTAGTGGCCTTTTTTTAGGAGTGAATCTTTGTTAGTTCTTTACTACTGTCATTTTGTCTATTCTTTACAATATCTGTCACTATAGTTTGAGGCAGCAACCTCAACCTACTGTGCTCCTTTTTTTGTATTGCATGCCATCTATCTATCTATCTATCTATCTATCTATCTATCTATCTATCTATCTATCTGTCTGTCTGTCTGTCTGTCTGTCTGTCTGTCTGTCTGTCTGTCTGTCTGTCTGTCTGTCTGTCTGTCTGTCTGTCTGTCTGTCTGTCTGTCTGTCTGTCTGTCAACCCTATGACTCTCACCCAACATGCATAATCCACACACTTATTTATAGTGACCATTACTTTTCAACTGCAATATGTGAGATTACTGATATAATTTGATGTTCTCACTGTCTAACCTGTAAAAATAAGTTTTCACTTATCATCACAGCACCTGAGAATGCAAACGATTTTGCTTTTATTTACCCAGGATTTGAGATATCCATTTCTGAGATTTCTGTCTCTGTCTCAATAATGAATGAAATTTCATTTCAGCCACTAAAAGCACTGAACAGTAAAATAAAATAAAAAAAAATCAACATCTTTTTCCAGAAATGAAGGTACTCTGGATAATCCACAGATAATCCACAGGCTTTGATAAACAGTTTTTTATTAAAAAATACTTTCTATCAAAGAAATAGTCCCTACAAAGACAGTTCACGGTGTTTTCTGTGGATGATGCTATCACTCTGCTCCAAATCCTTTGTCTTTAGGAGGAGTTGCTAAATTATGAGATGTGTTTTCTGTGTTCATGACTCTCGTTATGTATTTGGCATTTGTCCAGCACTGCTGGAAAGCACGTAAGTAGCTGTAAGCAAAGTTTTCACTTATTAATTTTGACTTGTATTTACAATGTCTTCCTTGGGGCAGTTTTTTGAAAATGTCAGAATGCCATGATGCACATAAGACGCATCACATGCCCTAGTTTAGTCTAGATCCAGTGATTGGGTTGTATGAGATATTGTACAGAAAAGACAGATACTTGAAATCAGAATCTAATAAAAAATTACATTAGCATTCAAGCAAATACATTTAATTTCAAACTCCTACAATTGAGCTGTTTTAATGGATTTATTCAATATTTTAATGTAAATGTCAGTATAATCATGGCAGATAAAAACAGATGCAATTCAAACAGTTTTTGCTGTCTCTCTTCCCATGTCATGGTGGCTACTCTATTCCTTCATTGTGTAAATTGTATAATTTGCGACACACTCTCTGTTCTCCTTGTATCTACTAAATTCACAGTCATATATTACACTATATATTATTAGAGTTCATCATTTTTCCTCGTCTTAGCTGCCCATTACACTAGGGTCATAATCATAATAAACAGGTGTTGATGGAAAAGAAGATCTCAGTGATGTATAACATTGTGAAAACACTGAATTACAATTAAGAGTCTTGCAGTTATGACTGGCCAGCAACATGTGTGGAGGTATCAAAAGTAAAAGAGCTCATTATTCATAACTTCAGAATGGCCCCTTTTCATAATGTTATAATATTATTATACTGGATTTTTATCACTGTCACAGATTTATACAGCTTTAAAGAGTGTTTTAATTTTACTGATTGATTATATATATATAGAGAGAGAGCATTTAATCCAAATCTGCAAACTCCAGCTGTGATTAGTAGTAAAATAACTGTAGTGGGATACAAAGTAGCATTAAATGTAAAAACAGTGTGAACAAACGTGCACATGTAAATAAAATTTAAATGCCTGAAAACTGTATGTATGTCCAGTTGCTGAGTAAATGTACTTGAGTAAATTACCTTCCACCACTGTCTGGAACATGTAACTGCAGATGAACAACTCAAATAGACAACACACTGAACTGCTACCTTTATGAAATGTAATGACTGAATTATCATTTCAGAGGGGGAACTACATCTTCAAATAGGACACAGTATCAGACAGTCAGAGTCTAAAAAACAACAACAATAACAACAATTCAGCTGCTACACAATGTTGGACCCTTGTACAATTTACTGTATATGTACTTTATTCATGAGCTGCTTTTCAGACTTTAAACCCCAAATGGTGTCTTTTATTTCCAGCTGGATTCACTGGATGATGTTTTGGGCTGCTTCAGAGGCAGCCTTTGCCAATATCCCAAACTCACTGACAAAAACTAGCTGTGGTAATGACTAACAAACCCAAGGCACATGCAGCTCTTTCAACAGGGAATACACTGGCACCTCTATTTCTGTTAATTAGGCTGGCTTGTTGTGACTTTTTACATGCCTCATTCCACAGATGCTGCAAACCACTCAAGCTTCATGCACAAACCCTACTCTGTAGTTTTGTTTGAAAGAAAGTTTCACGCGTCATATGTACAGTACAAGTTTAGGACACTTTAGATCATCGCACAATACCATCAGGGAGGCGTCTGATTGGTTCTAAATTCATTCTGAAGCAATAACAATGACCCTAGATATACATCCAGGGTCATAAAGAACTATCTTCAACAAGAAGAACAAAGAGTCCTGCAACAGATGGTGTGGCCCCCACAGAGCCCTGATCTCGACATCACTGAGTCAGTCTGGGATTATAGAGGACAGTGAGACAGCCTAAATCCACAGAAGGTTTATGATTTTTTTTTTTTTTCTGTGGGGCCAAGTCTTGTGGGCTTGTACTAACATAACCCATTAACAGTGGTGATGGAACTTATCTCTTTAAAAGAAAATATAACTAACTCTCTTATCTGAGCCACGTGGAGACGCTGTTTGACTAGGCCTGGGCATTTTATTTTTGTGGTGACAAAGTCGCTGTGATATTCTCATAAATATATCCATAGATCTCGGGATGTATTAATTTAATTGCTTCGATTTTCTTTCTCAAAAAATAAAACAAAAAAACAAAAACACGTTTATGGTCCATGTGCACAAGGATAATAAAGCACCTGAAAGCAATCTTTTTGTAAACCACTCCCACCGGGTCATTGCAAGCTGATCTTCTGTGTCAACAGCAGTCAATACAGACGCCATCGTTCCTGTTGTGCTACAGCAAGAAAGACTCAAAATCAAAGGTGAGGATATGCGCTGACAGTGCATTAATGTGTTGTGAATTTAGCTGTGTTAATTCGTCATTTGTTACTGAAACTGTCTCAAACGAAAATCAGCCATCGTTAAGCGTAGCGCCGCTGAATAACATAGATTTTTGGGACTTCTCAACGCTAACGTACGGAAGGTAAGCTAAGCTAAGCTAAGCTAAGCAGCTAGTTAGCTTACAGCTAAGTGAGTTGTCAGCTCTGCCCAGCCGTTGGAAAACAACAGCTGAACAATTGCGTTACCACATCTGAACAACCGCTAGCCGGGGAAGTGATCGGCAATTTAATGACGGCTAACTTTGCGAATGCTAAACACGCAAAACGGCGTGTTTTTCTATGTCAGCTAACGCCAGCCGTTAAGGTTGGTTTGGTGGCTGTGACATGTGAAATGGACAACGCAGTCGAGTGTCTTGGGCAAAACATCAGTCACTCTAAGTTTCGAGCAGGAAACGTTAAAGGAAATCACACTAGGTTACCGTTATCAGTGCTAATTAGTTCGATTTAAACGTTACGCAGCGCTTGATAGCCTGCTTGTCAATAAAAATCTGACATGTTACCTTGTTTGCCTTTTTTGTTGGTTTGTTTTTTATTTGTCTGGCTGTGAGAAGACAGTTCACAAACTATAATTCATCAAGCAGAAGACGAAGCAAACGTAATGTTGGCTCACGTGGGAAACACAAGACCAAGTTTTTAAAGTCACTGACTTCAGACTAAACTGTGTCTGCTGAGACTTTTTAATGAATTAAGGAGCTAACTCACCTTGACGGGTGCTCATGGGTAGTGATGTTGATGCATTGATGGCCATTTGCTCAGGTAGGTTGACGACTCAGGGGTTAACTTCCGCCAGGTAAAGGAAGCTTAAATGACTCAGAGACCACGTTTTCATTTTTTAAGTCCTCTTATTGTTGTGAAAACGTGTTTGACATTTTATTTAAAACCTTATTTTTGTGGAAAAATATTTTAAAAGTATATATTTTTCACCTAGAGAAAAAAAAAACCACTATGCCTAGACTTGTCAGATTTGGAGTAGATTAACCAAGAAGTTAAACGCTGTTTTAAAACTGAATTTAGTTACAGTTTGGTTAGCGAAATTTATAAATTGTCAGATGAGTATGATGTATATCCCAGGTGACATGACACCTGCAGGTTGTTGCATAGAAATTAAAAACAGCAAATTGGACCATTTTTTTCAGCTAGTAGTTAACCACAGCAGCACAAGTCTGTAATCATGGTATGCAAAGTCGCTTGTGTATGTTCTTATAGTTTTGTCGTCCTCTAAAGACTTTTGGTCCATGAAATTGTTTTGTTTGTTGTTAAATAATGAACCCTTTGTGTTTCCCTAAACATCTTGTATCCTGTTGTGGGTGGCTAAAAGGTTTAAGTTCTGTGTTGTGGTTAAAAATCTTTTTGCTGTCTGGCCATGTTTACTGCTGTTCATTTCAGCCTGACAGGCTGCTGGCTTGCTGAGCTATCTTTGACCACAGGTGCTGTAGCTAATGTCAATGGATCCATATCACTACCAGGGAGTAACTCAAACTGTGTCACCTTATGTCAGAAACTCTCAACTCTCCCTTCCAGGTCCTCTGGTTAATTTGACTTTCAGCTGATTCATCAACTAGCACTTGAGATTTTAAGTTAAAATAAAAATGTGAGAATCTGCACTGTGTGTTGTATTTAGTAATGCGGCTTAGTAATAAATTATGTTAGTATGTTCAAACTGTTAAAGAGCATCTGGCTTGCTTAGGTGCTCAGCACACAGGGCTGCGGTTTGCTTCTTGGTAGTGTCATGTTCATGTGACAGAGTTCATTCTCCCAAAGATAGACGGAGTGACTTTGATACCAAGTCCAGGAAGTAGCATAGTGGCAGTTTTAGTGTTTACAGACACACTGTCACGTGTGCTCCGTCAACAAATCAGAAGCACGGTCATACCAGAGCACCTAGCCTTGTTGCTTAACAGACTGAGAGGTTGCAGGCCCTTTTTAAAAAGCCTGGGGCTCCAGACTTGCCCTGTCTTGTCACTGGATCTGGAATAACAGCTGCATTTACAAGCAAGTAAACTTCCTGATACCACACCTTGACTATGCAGGTACATTTTATTTTGTAATAATATCTTTGAATTTTATCCTACAGGGTTCAAGGCAATCCATGATGGATTCCAGGTCTCGCAGGCTTCCCTTTTGTCTGTCAGGCTCAAGGTCGTCCTACACATCCAGTCCAACAGTCTCCTCCTCATCACTGGGCTCGAGTAGGTTGTACAGTCGGGAGACACTGCAGTATAATGACCGCTTCCCAAGGGCATCATCAGCTTACAAAGCGGACCTGGACCAACAGGTAGGCTGATGGCACAGACTGTAGGCTTGTTGTAAAGAAATGGCTAAAGACAAGGAACCCCCTTTTTATGACTTTACCCACAGCATAATTCAGATTGACTACACCATTCCCTTAGTTTACTGTTTGAGTCATGGTGTCCTTTATATGGTGCTTCTAGTTTCACATTAGATCACTTTACATGCTTGTTAAGAGTTTATTTGGTACATGTTTGGTTCAGAGCAGCTGTCTTTGTAAATGAACACCAGCTTCACCTAATTCAGCCCAAATATGCAAAGGTCATGTAGGGTGACAATGTCAGCTGGAATATTTTTTTTTAAGATAAATGAAACCGGCAGGAACAACAACAGTTACGGGGCCTGAGCCTGTGTCGTCCTACTGCGTCTGTGTTTCTATTCCACTTGGGGCTTCAGTCATCTGCCTTTCTACTATATTCCAGAGAGGCCATTCAAGTGAGCTCTTTTCTGACGGGTTCCCTTAGGAGCATGGTACAGTAGCTAACTACGTGAATCAGTGGCACAACGGCAGACACTTTGAAGGCTTTTTTTAGGGCAGCCTAGATTCCTTTGCACACGTGTGTATTTCAGTCCTGCTGCTCATCATGGCCTGCCTCAAAAGATAGTGTTACTAGTGGCCTGGTCTCTGTCTGGTTGTTCCTGTTTTTTTCTCCAAGAGTCTGAGCTAGGTGCAAAGACCAAACAAAACACACACCCTCCATGATTTTATTTATTGTGTGTATACTAAGATGAGCACCAATTTAAGCTATCCTCTCAAAATACTATTTCACATGAACACTTATTCTGAAATAGGAATGTTTATAAGGGAAAAAAATGTAAAGAAAAGCATTAAATACTCATATTTGAGAAGGGAGAACATTTTGAACAAATTTTTTTGAACATTTTTGCTTAAAAGAATTACTAAAATGATCATTCAGTTATCAAAAATGTTCCTGATAGGCTTAATAGATTAATCGACCAATCACTGCAGCTTTAATCACCTTTTGCTTTGTATTGCAGTATTGCAAAAACCCACATGCTTGTGCCTGAGTACAAGATGTAAACAAGATGGGGAATCACTTATCAAAACATTGCTCCATAGCACCACTACTGATTATGTGACTGTCCCACTACTAAAAGATTGGAAAAGTTAACTTCAACTGTGCTTCTGTGTTTCTTTTTTTTTTTAACCTTTGTGTTTTGTATTTGCTCAGACAGAAGTGCTAACTAATGCTACGTGTTGTACCTTCTCTCCTTTTGAAGAATTCTCGTCTCCTGAGCTCATCCAGAGACTGCAGCAGCTCTGACAGTCGTTCCACCAGCTGGAAGTTGCCCACTTCTCTGACCTCCTCCAGCAGATCCTATGATCGCCCATGGGCTGAATCCTCTCTGAGCAGCAGGAGCAAAGTGGTACTGAAGCTGTACTGTGTCATTTATTTGTAGCAGGCAAAATAAAGCTAAAACTGAAAAGATTACATGAAAGAGGTTAGAGGAATACTGCTCAGTATCATTGAAATATTTGACTTGTGTGTGTGTGTGTGTGTGTTTTCCTTCATTTTCCCAGACTGATTCTGAAGGCAGGTTGGGGATGCGCTCAAGTCTGTTGAACGCTAGTGATGATGGTGATTCCAAAAGGGCCAAACTGTCATACAGCAACAGAGGACTGTACTCAAGACCGGCCAGCACCTCAGTTACAGGATCCACCTATTCCAGTAATGTTCTTAGCAGTGGCAGAGGTACTTGAGCCACACATTACATTTCTTCATTTCAGTCGAATCACCCGCAGTGAAGGGCAGAGGGGTCTCCAAAATCAGATGCATGTTCTTTTTACCCTGTTGTTGGCTCATTAGCTGTTAAAAGTTCAAACATCACAAATTAAAATTACATTGAATGTCTCTACAGGTATAGATGAAAAACAAAATGACACGTTTGATTCATCATGGAGCTCATGCCGTTTACTCTCACGGCCATCATCTTCCACCTCAAAGCCATTGTTGTCCAGGAGAGAGCAGGAGACAAAGAACGAGCCCAGTCTCTCAAGTCTGGGAGAGAGAAGACTTAGGAGTCCTGCAGTGGCTTCCTCATTGTGTATGCATATTTTGTGACATAAATACACACAAAGTACACAACCTGCCTAAGTTGATTGTCACAGTCTCTTCTCCCCCCCCCCCTCATTTCAGATCAGACAGACAGGGTGACTTCCACATATGCGCAGGGAGCTCGGCCCAAAGAGACTGCCTACACCTCCTCTTCTTCCTCCTCCGTTGCTAGAGAGAGCTCCCTAAATCGCCACCTCTCATCTTCCACCTCCCACCGGTCTTTTCCTCTGGTGCGCGATTTGAGCAGCAGAACCACAGCCCGCATCTTAAACGGCTCATCCACCCTCCACTCATCTCAGGAACAAAGAAGAACCTCTGAATCCTCCTCAGATATCTCCTCCTCTTACTCGTCCCACACCCCCTGGTACACCAGTCCCCTGGCCAGAGCAGAGGCCACTCTCCCCTCACGGCCGGCCCCGGAAGGTGGAGACCCAGAAGGCCGTCGCTCCACACGACGCCTTTTGTCCCGTCTGTTTTCACGGCGCTCCAGCCAAGACTCTTCTAGTGGATCTTCCAGCGTTCGCTCCCTTGACGATGATAGTCCATCAACTGGTGGAGAGTCTGTGGACAGTGACGAGGGAGCCAGGATGTCTAGCGTGGACCCTGACGCTGGGGGGTCAGAGACGACCTTGGGTATCCACAGGAATCGTAGAACAGACCTCACCCCTATCCAGGAAAACAACGGTGACAGCTATCGAAGTGGTCTGGCTCGGTCCAGAATGGCTTCGTGGAGAGACCCTGGTGTTAGCAGTAGTAATAACACCAGCAGTGGAGGAGGAAGCAGCTCCTCCTGGCTTTCCTCCTCCCTCCGTGGCCGCTGCCCTCCCCTACTCGCTCGCCTCAGAAGACATGCCAGGGACGCGAGTGGACAGTCAGCTACAGGCTTAGAAGACGGCTACAGCCGTCCACAGCATTTACTGAGGAGGTGGGACAACCTTGAGCATAAAGCATCACAGGAAGAAGATGATGATGATAATGATGATGATGAGGAGGAGGAGGAAGAGGAGGAGGAGAATGAAGAGGAGGAGGGAGCAGTTGGTTTAGAGGCCTTTGGAGCAGGTCATCCCTGCAGACTGGAGGATGAAACATTACCTGACCTTGAAGATGCCTCAGTTGAGTTTTCGCCACGCCGCAGAGCCGCAGTATATGAAAACATTTCACTTTCTTTGGGTCCATTTAGTGGTGTTGAGAGCCAGCTGGACGGCCAGAAAGATAAGCCCATTTCCAGTAGGGATCAAGAGAAGCTGCGCAAGATCAAGGAGAGGTATTAGATTCTGATCTCCCACACAATACACATTTATTATTTTTTTAAATACTTTCCTCTTAGAAAAATATTGAAATATCATCATTAAATCTAATTAATATTGAAGTAATTTGGATAGTGTGTTTGATCCAGTTCCAGTGGGAGCTGGATAGTATGAAGATCAGTTTATTTTGTGTTTTAAGTGCAGTGAGACTTGGTCTGAGATATTTTTAAACTAGCTCAGCATGTTGTTCACCTTGTTAAGCTCAGTTAGAAATTCTTTCCAAAACATCAAATACTGTTTTATTTACATGTTTTATCTCATGTATTTAACATTTAATAGAAAACAAGACATTTTGGGGCTTTTGTTCACCACAGATTATTAAAAAAATATACATTTTTTTTCAGGTTGCACCTTTAACGTACAGATGTACATTGTATTGTGGAAGGATCTGAGCCTACGATAAGATGATTAATAAGTGCCTCTTTACAATTCATGGCTGTATAATTTGTCCAATATTATCTTATGTGGCTTACCTGCGTACCTGAAGACTGCTTCTGGAGGATTCAGATGAGGAAGAAGGTGACCTGTGCCGTATCTGTCAGATGGGGGAGGACTCGTCTTCCAACCCCTTGATTCAGCCTTGCCGCTGCACAGGCAGTCTGCAGTACGTCCACCAGGAATGCATCAAGCGGTGGCTTCGCTCCAAAATTGGCTCAGGTAAATACAGGCCTCTCGTAAGGCTGCGGCTCTCACCAGCACCAGGTCTTACCAGCAAAGTCACTGATTTTCCTCTCTCTCTTTTTTTTTTTTCCCCCTCTCAGGCACAAACCTTGAGGCCATCACAACATGTGAACTCTGCAAGGAGAAGCTGCGCTTAAACATAGACAACTTTGACATTCAGGAGTTATACAGGACACATGTGCAAGTGAGTCATTTCACTCTCCTTTGTACTTTACTCACAGTGATTTTATAAGCAACACTACTAAATGAACTGTGGATTGCATGATGTGTAATTCTGATGGATGTATATACCGTAAAAGAATTGGTCCAGTGTGCTGAGAGGTCTTTTTCTTGCTCTGCAGTCAGAATATGATGAGTTCATCAGCAGCGGCCTCTACCTGGTGGTGCTGCTGCATTTCTGCGAGCAGAGGTTCTCTGATGTCCTGGGAGCTGTCGATGCTGCCGGGGTGAGAAATTCACACAACACACACACACATTAACACATCATACAACCACACACTTAATAGATTCACCCACAATGCTAATTCAGCACTACTGCAACACTACCACGGCAGATTATATTACATCGGTGTTTCTCAACATTGACTGAGAACATTCAACATTCCTGTCTTTTCTAGTCACTACATACTCGTGTTTGCACATTGAAACACTGATGTCTGAAGTCAATACTAATTTGCACAATTTAGAAAATGTTTAAATGTTGAATTGTGGCAGACTACACATCTTGAAAAGAAGATAATTCTTCCCTTTCTCACCCAGTTATTCAACCTGGTGAGAATCCTTCATGAACACATGGACAATCTTGAAAGTATGTGGTTCAGTCCTTCTCTCCTATGGCTTTGTATTTGTTGAAAGGCAGTCCAGTGAGCTCTCATCTGTAATTGACGTGTTTTAAGCTACCAGCTTTTCTGTGCACCGTAGAACTCTCATTTTGTGTATTTTCATTATTATATGTATTATGTGGCTACAGGATTTGACTTAATGTCTCTGGATTGCAGTTCCACATGGGGAAACTGACGAGGAGGTGCGAGACAACAGACCGTCCATTGAATTTTCTGACCTGGACGACGATCTTGAGGAGGAGTACTAATTGTGTGAAGGTGGTGGTATGAGGGTTAAAAAAAAAAATAAAATAAAAAAAAAAGTGGGTCAGATTATCTGAAGATTTAGGGCTACTTCATACCATATGGTAGCTCACCCAGTTTTCACACATGCTTTGACACCTTCATGTTCATCTGAAATGCAAGTGAGAAATGCCAAGTGCAGAGAATATGTCTTGCCTTTGTTGCAGGTGGCTTTTGCAAATATGCAAACCTGAAATGAACCAGTGCGTAAAACATTCTGTCTGACACCACTGTATTTCTGTTTCTGAGAGTGCACTTTATTCAGTTATAATTAAATAAAAATGCAAGTCTTTTTAACTGTTATACCACAAGTGCTTTAATGTTGAATGCAGAAATAGAATGAAAGGAAAATAGTGATGAGTGTCGATTTGAACTTGATGTGATGGAAAGAGGAGAAAACAGAAAAGGGGGGCAATGATTTACTTTTGTTTTTTCCTCTGATTTTTCCCACTGAGTAGACATTAAGAAAAACAGAGGGGGCGAACTCACCCATCAACAAATTTTCTCCATTTTTGTTTCAGTGTTTGAAATGCTTTATGTATGTTCAAATTTAGTTTCATGCTTTTTATTTTGGGAATAAAGATTGAATGCAGACTACCTTTTTTTTTGTTAAGTCTGCTTATTTACTATTATCTGTTGATAATTCAGGAACAGTATAGTTAAGTATAGTTAACACAGAAGTGCTTGTTGTTAGAGTCACGCTCAGATTTTATACGACCAGACTTGTCTTACACGGCTTAGTAGTGATGATGGTTGAATCTCTGCTTCATTCTCTCAGAAGTAAATTACTGTTCAGAGTAGTCCCGGCACTTGTAAGGTTCTTCCACCTCTCATTGCTAAGGACAGTTTATATCTGTTCTAGATATTTGTAAAGGGATTTCCCCTTTACAAATATCTCAAAACTCACTCCATTTTTACATACAGTTGAGGTGGCATTAACTCCGTTGCTAGTTTAAACCTGACTAATTGCATGTAAAGAAGATTATATATAACAAGACTGTATAAAAAATAAGTCTTGGAAGACGGGTAATTTTATTGGAAGGACAGTATACCTGATTTGAGCTGACAGAAGAGTTTAGGATTGGCGTGCAAGCTAGAAAAAAAAAAAAAAACAAAAAAAAACACCTTTAACATTTGTTTACACCTTGGAATGGATGGCTTAACAAGCCATGCAAAAGCATTTCCACAAACTGAATGGAAAGCTCAGGCTTTTGACATTCAAACAACTCAGAGCATCTTTGGTTCATTCTGGTTAAAAAAAACAAACATATTTACAAACCCTTTACAGCAAACACCAGTGTAATTCAAACATCTTTAAAAACTCTTCAAACCTCATTGTGCTTGAACATAGTAATAACTGCAGCTTCACGACATATTAAAGTGCGTTCTTGCTCAGTAGTAATGTGCATAGTAAAGTCAGATTAAAAAGTAGTAGAAGTAAAGTCAGGTAAAAGGAAAAAAAACCCCAGAAATTACACAAACAGGTGTCAGATTTAGTTTGAGGCTAAGACTGTGTGATGTACTTATAAAGCTAATCAGCAGAACTACTGATTTTTCTCCTTCATCATTTACACATTGACAACTAAAACATTCTTTTAGGTATTAATAAGTCAGCTGAATTAAAATAGGCCTCAACAGTGGTTTCTTCTTAAGTAATTATGTTAAAAGGCACAATCAGTGAGCTTTTCATCCATGACTAATTTTTTCGGCTTACTTAAAGGCACAGTCCATCCAAAAATACATAATTATTTTCTTGACCAGAGTACAATCACTCAGTACAAAGAGTCTACACAAGATCCCCAGACTTAAGTTTCCTCCTTTAGCAATTCTTTGGTAAAAATCTACTTCTAAAACTGTTCACAATGAGGTCTGGGCAGTATTCTGAGCATTTAAAGTAGAGGAAATATCTGGATATATAACAGTTAAAGTCAAACAAAAATAGGTTTTACTGTATTTTAAGGTGAACTGTCCCTTTAAAGATCTATGAATGTATTGATTTCTGTTATGCTGGACAGAAATCAAGCCTTCTGAACTTAAATTATGAGTTTGGAATTAACAATATAAATGGTATATATAGTATGAATAAACAACTGCAGTTTGTTTCTAATGCTTTGGAGTCACTTATATGTCAGTGCACTGTAACCCTTTCACGGCTGAATGGGAGTGTGAGACAGATTTTCTCAGGTTGTATAATTCTGTAAGTCAACTCAAAATCTTTTTACAATCTAAAAAACAAACAAACAAAAAAACAACAGCCTAAACTTACTGAAACATCCCATTAATGTCAATGATCAACGTTCACCAGACATGGCTGACGTTCATGAACAATATTTACAGTTTCAAATAATTGTAGGAAGTTTGCTAGCTTGACCAGGACAAATAAATAATTTAAAAAAGAGTGGAAGGCTGCATCTGATCTTGCTTAAAAGTACCAAAATGCACACAAGGCACACACATCAATACTCCCTGAGGCTGATTACTAAAGCAAGCTCAGTCAGCATCTGTTATAATACTGGTGGTGTCTGTCTCATCAAATGTCCTCTTGTAGCGGACGGTAGAAGAGAAGTGGGCTCTTTTCTTCTTATAGATGATGAAGCCGATGACTGCAAGCAGAGCGAGGAGGACCACGATGAAGAGACCCAGTGCTACAGGTGAGCCTGCAGGCCCTGATAACACACAAGTTAGTCATTTGTCGGTCGGTTTTGAGAGCTGATCAAAATGTCATCGCATTTGAGTTTAAACAGATGTTTTTCAGACGCTCAGTTCAGATGCTCTGTGTTAAGACAAACTTAGTAATGTAAAGAATATTTGTTTGAGCTTTAATATGCAAAACCGCTACTGTTGTCAGTTAATTTAACTAACTTTTAAAAAAGTGGAGCTTTGCTGGTTTTGCTGACTCAAGAAAGCAAATTAATGCATTTCTCAAAACGTCAAACTTCTCCTTGAATGCAGCTGTGATACTCACTTGCAGCAGTTTTGCAAACAACACGACTGTGGCTAGCCTTGCAGCTGACAGAATTCCAGATTCCTTCGTCTCCTGCCATCATGACGGCACAGTGAGATGCCAATTTCTTCCCAGCAGCCAAGGCCTCGGGCTTCCAGTTAGAATAAGCCATAGCCGAGCCATCCTGCCAGTGTAGAGGCTTACCTGAGAGGAAGAACGAGAGGGTCATGGCAGGGGAAAGGGAGAGGGACCATGGCACAACATAAATGTCCTAAACAATGTGTTTCTGTGTGATAATGACCGTTAATATCTGAGTCAAACAAAGAACACAGACAGATTCATTAAAACAACATTATTTAATCTGGCCACTTGGGGCAGAGCAACCAGCTGTAAGAAATACATTATACCAGGGCTGTTCAAACCGTTCCACAAAGGGCCGTGTGGCTGCAGGTTTTTGTTCCAAACAAGCAGCAGCACACCAGACTTGACTCATTTAATCAACTGATCTCAGTCTTCAGACAGCTGATTGGTCAAACTGTGTGCTCTTCATTGGTTGGAACAAAAACCTGCAGCCACACTGGCCCTTTGTGGAACAGTTTGGACACCCCTGCATTATACCATCCAGCAGACATGTAGTGGCATTAGCAGTTGTTTGGAGTATTTCATGTTTCATGAACTGAAAGACACTAAGATTATCCACAGAGCTGAAGGTGACTGCAGAATGGGGTTTCTCACTATAAGTGACACCTTTCAGATGGATACACAAGGAGCAGTCCTGTCGTCTGCTTTCTGCCACAGAAATGTTTTGCTCTATATCAAATTATGGGATTTACCTTGAGTATCAAAGTCCACCCCGAGCCATACACGCCCGGTGATGAGAGGGTCATCAGAAATGTACTTTGACACAAAGTCGTTCTCCTCTTTAGTTTTTATAGTCAGCAGTTCAGAATCTGTCCACAGAAAAAAAACAACTGGTTAACTTGCAGCTGCTTCAGATTAACACTAATTGTAACCCTTCATACACCAAACCACAGCTCACCCATGCTCTGACAGATGCTCTTAGCCTGCTCCATGCTGTACACACTGTAATTGTAGAAGCTCATGTCGAAGGCATAACAGTGATCCTGATGCTGCACCCACTTGGACGTACCACTGGGTACACCGTTGCTCTGAGGGCAGTGATTGGCCTCTGGGGCAACATGCAGTCTGGCTCCTGATTTATAACAACACAGAAACAAGATGGACGACGGTCAATGCCACTAAAGAACAACTTCAGTAACGTAAAGACGCATCACTTTTACACAATGGTCCAAATTTGCCATAAGGTGCTAGTTCTCCTCTGAATCACTTCTGCAGTAACGTTCCTTTTTCCCACATGAAGAAAGAGGAACGATGAGGCTCTATATAAAAAACAGATAGGTGTCTTACTCTGGGAAGTAGTGGTGATGGTGGTGGTGTAGCAGATGGCTCCTTCCGCCAGCCCAGTGCAGCTGGTCTTCTCCCAGGCTCCAGTAGAGGTTACAAGAACACAGCTGGCCTCTTGTTTCTTTGAGCCTGGGCCCTGCTTTGAGTCAGAGATGGTGTCTTTGTAGTCAAAGCTTGTTCCATCAGACCATTCAAAGGCTGAGCCGCTAACCTGCATGGAGGGAGAGACTGACATGTTAGCCCATCTGGTCAGAAGCTGAAGTGAAATTATGAGCCTAAAAATACCACGTACCACAATGTGAAAATAATCCATGTAAGATATGCTATTTCCTCATAAGCTCAATTATAATTACTGTATATAATTTTAAATATTTTTGCTCAGATTCTGGTCAAGTAAAGTTCTTACGTCCTGATTTGACAGGCCAATCCAGAGCGGGAAGCCGTCTGTCTTGGCAATGAGCTTCACATGTGCATTGTGCTGGATGTCATGGACACTCGCCAGGTGGCCTCCACGCTGACCACACTCTTCCACAGCCTGGTACCAATTCAACTTTCGAGCCACAACCTCGTAAGTTAAGTTACCATAGTGCTGAAAATCCATGGATGACCGGTTATACTGCTGTTTTGGTTCTTGGGAGAGGAGGATTAAAAACATGTTAAGATCATTTTATGCAAGAAATATTTCCAGTAACGATAATGAGAGTGGAGAGAGAAATATGAATTATGATGTCAAGTGTGATACACCAACCATTGTCCAGCTTGCAGGTCACAATCGTCCTTTGTTTAAACTCTGAGAATAAATTTTTGTTTGAAATGAGAAGCCAGTATCCGTCAGTAGTGAGACCAGCCAAGAATGGTCCATCTACATTCGGTCTGCCTTTTACCCAGTTGGAGTATTGGACATTTGTGCCATCATACCACTTCATCTGGTTATCTAGAGCAGAACAAAATAAATTCATAAATAAATTCACAGACACAAACACATACACACATAAGGACTAGTACCAATATCAATATACTGCACATCTTGATACACAAGCCTGAAACGCTGCACAAGTTAAAATTATTCTCATACTACACTACAGTAATATATAAAAATTAAAATTGAAAATTAAACTGACTTAAAAGGTTTTAAGTTAAAAAAGAAACAAAAAAAAAATCCATTAATGAATAACCTGGGTTTATTATCATGATCTTTATCAGAGGAAAAATGTGTTGTACCCTAAAAATAGGTAGTGTCATTTAGTGTTCACTACATGTAGGCAGAGGTACCAACATGCAGTGATCACAGATACATCTAATCAACAGAGATTTGCTGTCAAAGTAATAAAATACCAACCGTTGTCATCTTTAAACAGCCCCAGCCAAACAAACCGGGCCAGGTTTTGGAATGGCAGGAGTTGCTCCTTGATAAACTCGTTCTCCTCTTCATTTCGGATCGTTAGGATCTCTGCATTTGGATCTGAACCATAATTACATCATCATTAGCAACTTTAGCATCAGTCTGTTATAAGAAGTTCCATAAGCAAGCCTCCACATAGCAACATGTACCCAATTTTGTAAAATTCTCACCAAGTTTTTTGCAGGTATCAGGAATCTGTCCTTGGTCAAGCTGGTCCCATCTGGTGGAGACCATCTGGAAGGAGTAGCAGTTGTTCTTGAAGGGGATCCAGTTTGGACCATTGATCTTATGGGGGCACTTCACTGCAGCATCCTCTGGTGTAGTGATGATCTCTTCTGTTAAGAGTAAGTTAACATATTTATTTTTACACTTTCAAAATGTTAATACTTGTAAGTATACTGATGCATGCCAAACCAGTAAAGTTTTTTTGTTTTCTTTGTTTTTTTGTTTTTAAATCAAATATTCCTCAGTTTTGATTTTACAGACTTGGCCAAGTCACAATCTTTTTTCTGTTTATCCAAATTCCATTTCCTCACTCACTGTGTGGTTTGTGGCAGATAGCACCTCCTAGCTCCTCCTCACACTCGGTGGCTTTCCAGAAGCCATCGGTGTCCAGGTAGACACACGAGCCACTGGTGACATCAGGAGACCACCGGCTGAATACAGTGTGAGTGTGGTCAGTCCAGCGGTAGTGGAGTCCATCCTTAACGCAAAACAAAAGACAAACGAATCTTGTAGAAATGTATTATTTAAAAAAAAGGTCGATTTAAGGGTAGATTAAAATACGTTCGTACACTTACATCTTCGCTAAAGAGGCCGATCCACATGGGCTTGCGCACACGGCTCACAAGCACAGTGAGGGTGGACTGGAAGAAGGTGTCAGCCACGCTCACCAGGTCCATGCTATTATCTCTGCACTGCTCCAAGGCCTCAAACCAGGTGAGATTTTTGACAAGCAGCTGGATGGTGTGGTTGTTGACGAGAATGGGTTTTGTGGGGACTTGGGGCTCCTCTACTTTATCTACAATGAGTAAGATAATTAGAGAAGAATTAGAGAACATCATCTCATGAACGCTGTGCCAGAGATCTGCCTGTGTTGCTGCAATTCCTTGTTCCTTTTTCAGAGTATTTATTTGGGCATTTGATGCATTTTACTTACATTTACTGCCCTTTCCAAATTATTTTCCAGGGTTACTATATCAGGCATCAAAATCTATACTTAATCAAACTTTAATCAACATAAAGTTTAAGACTAACCTAACTTGACTAAGTGTCAGTTATAGAGCAAAATCTGGATAATGAAGTAGCATTACGTGTTAGAAACAGTGACTTACCTGCATAGTGTTGGCAAATGCCCACATTTCGAAGCTGTGTGCAGGAATTATAGTCCCAGGTTCCCAGCATGGCAGAGTTGGGGTTATTGATCATAAACACACACAAATCAATACTCTCTGGATCCCATCGCTAATAAAGAAGGGGAGAAAGTACATACAAAATTATGCTGTGCATTCAAATGAGTTTAAACCTTTTTTCTGTTTGAGATGTTCCTTTATCATGGGATATCATTGTCCAGTGGTGACAGAAAAGCACATTTTGTATTTATATACAGTCTATGTGATGAAGATATGTATGGCAAAGCAAAACTCACTTCTCATGCTCTGAGGTCTACATTAAGAGTCCACCAATTTAACATTTCACTATTATAATTTATTATAATAATAAATGTTGACCATTAAAAAAAAAAGCTAAAATTCTAAGCAGCAGAACCAGAGATATTGCCTTTTATATTCCACACATTCTTCTTCCTTGTCAAAACCTGGCGTCTTGTGTTCTTTAGGTCCAACCAACGCAGACTCGCATGACATCACTTGAGGCATGCTGTTTATTTCTGATGCGTAAAATCAGTGGAGTTGAATACAGACGAGAAGTTAAGGCGAACTTACATTGACGAGTATAGCTTTGTTCATGCTCACAAGCAGTGAGTTGAAGTTGACGTAATCAACTGGGGACTGGTCCACCCATTCAGGGACGTTGTGTCTGATTTTCAGACCAACCCATACCGCTTCCATGTTTGTCATGCTTGGCAAAAGTGTATTGATGAAGTCTAAAAACACACACATATGGTACATGAATTTTGTGATCTTCAATGGAGCGTGCATTTTGACTCTTGGAAACTTTTATTTCTTATTTGAGCGACATAAGAAAAGTTATTTAACATCATCTGAGTCATGACAGGCATGTTAACCATAGTTGCATTGTTTATTAAACACAGAACTAGAACAATATCAGTCCTCACCTTGTTCCACTTGATCTGATACAGTGACCAGGGTTCCCCTCATTGACTGGCATTCCTCATTGGCAAGCTTGAATGTCAATGGTTTTATGCTCTTCATCACTGTGTAGCACTGAAAAAAAAAAAACACCAGCATCATTATTACTTGAACATTTATTCCTCTCGGGTCCTATTTTATTGTGCTACACTGTATTCTATATCTGAAAGTTGTAAATTAATTTTTTTTGTGTATCCGTATTAAATACCCTGCACTGCCATTTTGAAGTCTTGTAAGTCTCAAGAGACTTCCTCGTTTAATCAGGTACAAGTAACATAAAACATGAGATGCACAGTAGGCAGATGCCACACATATTCTGAATTTAGTATTTGCAAGCAATTTGTTTAAGTTGGTGTAAATTAACAACTTTACAAAGAAGCCATAGCGTCTTCAGTTCTACTGGGTTAAATTGAGATTGTCTATGTTAGATGAGGGAGGAAGTTTTTCTACATGAATTACAACTACATGAAGTATAAAAATCTCTTCACCCTCTTTGCTTAGCCCCACAATCTTAATCTCTTAGTTTTAATAGTAGTGCCATCTAGCACATTCACTCTAGGATTGTAAGTAAAAGACCATAAGAGTTAAGGAGTTAATCTGTTTTAAAGTGTCATGCAGTGTCAAAAAATGTAAAGCTGATGAAGGATCAGACCTTATTTCTGAAGGGCAGAGACTCATTTCCACAGGGCAGGCCTCCAGGCTGAGGCTCCAGAGGGTTTTTCTCCACTGACGTGATGTTGTCTCTCTCACACACAAAGGACAACGGATGCTGGCAACTGAAGTCATGGACTAAAAGTAAACATATGACAGTGAAGGTGTGTATTAGCAAAAAAATAGTGTAAGCGTGCTTACTTTGAATTAGCCGTCTTTGTTAGGACTTACAAAATTAGTTTTCTTCATAGTTTTCTTTTCTGATTGAGTTTGACTGAGTCAGAAGTTGTTTTCTGTCCAAACAATGTGCTATTTTAAAAAATATCAATAATCTTACTCAGTTGTATAGAAACACTATAATGTTTACTCACTTGGTAAGACATTTTCAGGACTAATGGAGATGCATCTGCCCAGGAAAGCTGAATGGTAAAAGTACATCTGGGTGTACCTAGAACAAACATTATTTCAATCAACATTTTACCACACACAGTATACACAGGTACAAGTGCCATGAACATCTGCCTGATTGTGTTTGTACAACAGTATGTGCATGGTTGTATTGGCTTACCATACACGTTGAATGAATGCATCGACCCACCAGTTTTGCTTAGGAGATCTTGAGATCTGTTCAAAACATAAAAGCTTAAGTCCCACATAATAAAAATAATTATATAATCAACTTTATTGCCACTTGTCTCAGAGTTTATGAAGTACTTCACAAAAAATGAGAACTTGTCAGTCATTAAATCATAAGGGCATCCATCGAGCAGGCAAGGAACAACGAAAAATAATTATAAAAAAAATCACTGAAAAACATGAGATCATAGAATTAAATAACTATGATAACACAAGGCATTTAGGAAATCCATCCAATGTAAAGTGCTTGATTATACTCTCCAGTGAGTTAGTATTGCACTTCCATAAAGTTGGAAGACTCAAAATAGACTGAATAAAAACAGAAGAATTAAAATTGATGCAGCGGCGGTTGAGCTTACCTATATTTCACATTTTTAGAAAAGTAAATTCAATGGCGAGTTGCAATGAACTGTGAAGTATGTGGCACTAAGCTTTTATGACAGTGATGACTGTCAGTAGCTTGGAGGCAGAGTTTTGTTCAACTTTACACTTGTTTATTGTATATTTTCTATTCTACTGTTTGGCTGCTTCCAGTTATATTCTTATGAAAAACCTGTCAGCTTTCCATGACCACAACATTGTGGAAAGAATTTACTCGGTTCAACAAATCAAGTACAGATGCCCATGGGAAAAGAAAAATGTAAACAGGGGATACCGCATAAAGAGAGAAAAACAAGCCGGGGAATTACAATTTATTTTAAGTCCAAATGAAATAAAAATATAGTCATCCCTTTTGGCTGTCTAAAATGTTCTCAGTGTGTTCTCAAAATGCATTGTTAATAATTTTGCATTATTAAAAGGAAGAAAAAAGGTCTTTAGGGAAATATCAGAAATACTTTCCGTCTCAGCTGTGCCTGGCAGGCTGGCTGAGTGCCCGTGCAGACAGCGTGTTGTTAGCATGTAGTTAGGATCGCACCATCATCACCAGCACAGCTAGTGCACGTTTCCTTGGAAAACGTTTGTTTGGTCTCGTGTTAAACGTGTTCATATATTTAAGGTGCAGGAAAAAACATGTGATCATGTTCCTGCAAAGAGACTTTAGCAGGAAAACTAATGTAGCTTGTTGTTCAAAGTCTGTGGCTCTGGTGTAGCAGCTGTTGTCTGGCTCAGTGTGGCCATCTGCTCTTCCCATGATACAACACTGATGCTACTGCTTTATGCAAGTTCTGATTGGCTAGAACGAAATAAGGTCTCTGCCTACGTTGCCAATACTGTAAACTTCTGAAACTTGCATTTACTTTCTGTTAGACTTTAAATTTGGCCCTTTCTTACTTAACTGCACAGGTATTAATGAATTGACTGTTTGCTAAACTCCGCCCACAAACACTGATTGTCCAATCATAGCACAGCAGCCATAACTAATTGTCAACAATGACTGAGGGGAGAGGGGCTCGCTGAATGGTCATCATTGCATGGCCACTTAAACTCTCCTTTCACTTACAGTTTGCAGGTGCTGGTGGATTTGATTGGCAGCAGTGGAGGTGGTTGGTGAAGCCAGTTTGCTGTTATTCCTCTCGCAAAAGAGCTTCGCCTCCGCAAAAGTTAGCTGAGGCTCCTGAACAAACCAAAACTCTGCTCCATCTATGAAGATAGAGGTCTCATGGTACCCATCTGAAAGGCACAAGAAACGGCTTTAAAATCCTGACATGTTTTATGCCGTGACAATAGACACATTCCACGCAGCCATATACATGCACAGATGAAATGTTTGTTACAGGATTTCTGTATCCTTTTGTGTCTCTTTTAGTCTGAGGGGCCTATAAAATGAGGAGTGGGGCGCCATTTTACATGTCTATGCCCAGGGGTCTATGGCCTCATAATAAGTCCATGCTGGAATCCAGATAAGCAGCAGACAACTGATGGATGTATTAACTAATTACAAAAAATAAACAATTTGTTAATTTCAGTTTTTGCTAAGTTCAACACAGCTGTAAATGAAATTTAATACCTTCTGAGGTCCATTATGAAGGTACTGAATTCTGTGTTTTTAAGACTTTTCAAGACCTGCAGATACCCTGCACCAGTAGTTTGTCCAAGAAAAGAATATGAATCAAGCCATGAATCTGGCCACTGACAGATCCAAATTACAATGTAAACTTAAGATTCACAAGATAATTAGACTTTGAGCAAAGATTCAGGAAAGATTTGGTCATTACCAGGATTGTACCAGTCTGGATTCTCTGGTGTCTTTCCTGTTGAAGCATGGACAAAGAAGGAGTCAGAAGCAGAATATAAACAACAGCACACAAGCCACAAGCTAATGCATGCATCCCCATAGATTTATATAGGGAAAAAGTCACATTTGGGAAAATCTCTTTCTTTACTTCATCACTCTGTTAAACAAAAACTATACAAATAACCCAGCTACTGTGTGGGCACATAGTGACATTACAAAACCCTTTAATTAAGCAGTCTTGATGAGACATGTTCTTCACAAACAGAAAACAACCTTTGCTTTGTGCACTCATACACTACCCAGTAGTGCTTAAATGTGTAGTCTTACCGCGGGGTATTTGGCAGACCCACTCTAGCCTGGCATCACAGTGAAACGGTGTGGTGTAGAAAGGTGCTTGATGAAAGTCAGGGTGAGGTAACATAAAAAGGTATCTCAAGGTGCTCTTCGTCGTCTAAAGAGGACACAGATTGTTCACACAAATGTCAGAAAATATACAAGAACAGAAGGTTCATAAATGGGACATTACAGATCTTGTTTCTCCCTGCAGTTCAGCAACAGTTTCAAAAGAGACTGTCTCTCTGACATTTACCAACTGAGACAACCTAAATGAGAGCAAAGGTCATTGTCTGGGTAATAAGAAAAATGTGACAGTGTCCTCATGACACTCATGACACCTCATGAAAAAACAAAGCGGAACTATAGCTTTGACCAGCTGTCAAACTGTGTTTGTTTCAATACAGAATGGAGGAAATGAAATCACAGAGTCAATGGAGGCGGATTTCGGCCATAGCTACTCTCATGATTCCCACAAACTACTGAGCAAGTGGCCTTGATTCTCAGAACAAGCCGCACAGTATGAACGACCATATCTTAAAACACTAAAATGAAAGCAATTGTGGAAAAGAACAAGCATAAAGACAAGCTAAGAGTAAGACTATAAATTAAATAATACATATGTGAGTATGGAAATGGAGAATAGGGGCAGCACATATTGTTTATTTACCCCTGAAAGTCTCCATTTAGTTTAGTGTAGTATAAATCTACCCAGCCCACCTTGAATGCAGCGCAGTCACGATTGTATGCATAATCCTCGTGGAACTCAGGGCGTAAAACATCCACAGATACCTGTAGTGGATACATTGAATAATCAGACTTCACATTCAGAACTAAGTGCAGGTCTGTCCAAAGCAGATATGGTGTGATTGAGACAAACAAAGGAGCAGTTTCAGCTGCAGGCTTATAGACGTGAACAGTCATTTTAAAAAGTCATTTCATAATTACAGAAAATCTTAAGATGTATTCTGTATGTCTTTTCACAATATATTAGGGAGGGGTTTAGGGTTAGATTTACAATACTGTTCTCTATGCTGTACTCACAGGCCGGCCATCGCTCCACTCCCAGGAGCGATCGGATGGATTTCTCCTGTTCAGGCCAACCCAGAAGTACCGATTATCACTGCAGCAAGAACACCAGACATGACAATTAATTGAAAAATTTTCAGAGAAAAAGATCATTTAAAAAAAAATCCTCTAAAGCACTGAGAAATGTCAAAGGGATGTTGGGTTTTTATTTGTGGATTAAAAAGAGCAACTTGTGAGTCAAGAGATGGAATGTGTTTACTGTAATGTTCAAGTGAGGTGCTGAATGTTTACGTAAAGCAAGAGAGGAGGCTGAACTCTGAGGTATGTGCCTATGAAAACAGAATGACATGCTGAGCATTCATCTCTTTGTTAAGTGACTGGTAGTGCCAGTCTGATGGAATGTGTGTGTCCGTAAAGACAGAAGCAATAACCAGTTCTGATTTGTTCACATCAGGATGTTACAAAATAAACGATGGCAAATACAGTCATGCTAATAATGCTTCAAAAAAAAAAAAAAAAAAAAAAGGAACACATACAGTACTTGTGTGCATGTGTGTATACCTGATGGTTTCTCTCATGATGCTGTGCAGGGTCCTCATCTCAGCAGAATTTGTGAAACTAGGCAGGTTGGCTCCCAGAGCCTGGCAGAACCTCTCAGCCTCCTCCCAGGAGCGCTTCCTGCTCAACCTCTCTTTATGAAACACCTGACAAGGTGAAACAACAGCTCACAACAGCTACTAAAACACTACCAGTAAAGTAACAGACCAGAGCAGATATTAAACATTGCCAATTCCGATAGTGGATAATAATTTTGAATTCAAAGACACAGTCACACACACCTTGTAGCAGTATTTGATGTTTGGTCCCGACACCCATCCCTGAGGACAGGTTGCATTGGGATTCAGCTCTGGCTCTGGGGGTGGAGGTGGACTGAGGTCTGTTTTGCAAATGGTGCCAGCTTTAAAAACGGTACAGTTCTTCACCTCCCATTTGCCAAAGGGTTGTCCGGTAGAAATCACTGCACAACCTCCATGCAACTCTGAAATACACATGCAGATGAAACACTAAAAAGTTAAATCTATTGTTTGAAATTTATAATATAGTTGCTTTTTTGGAGCATATAAATTACACTTTATATAACATATACATTAAACTGAATATCTGGGTTTTGAACTCTTTATTGGACAAAACAGGACATTTGAAAACACAACCTTGAGCTTTGGGAAAATGGGATGGATACTTCTCACAATTATGCTGAAAGTAGCCATTAAAAGATGGTAAATTATAGCCATAAACAGTTGCACATGGTCAGCAATAATACACAGATAGGCCGTGGCATTCAAATGATGATTGACTGGCACTGAGAGGCCCACACTGTGCCAAGAAAACATTCTCCACACCATTACACCATTACACCAGCAGCAGCAGCAGCCTGGACTGTTGACACAAAGCAGGTTGGGTTCATGGTCTCATGCTGCTGATGTCCTGTTTTGGTGAGCCTGTGCCCACTGCAGCCTCAAGTTCTGTTTTTTGCTGACAGTATGGTAGAATGAGGATATATGGTAAAATATTCGGTGTGACTAACAAATGGTAAACTGTTTGATGTGACTGTGTTTGGAAACTGAGAGTATCCAGTGTTCAGACAAGATGCATGTTTTGGAAAGAGAATAAGAGGAAACTTAGAAAATGAGCTCGCCATTTTCTTGGCAGGGTCACTTTCTTGGAAGGAGGTGGAATTAACAGGATGTTATTGACAGTGAAAAAATCTCCAAACAGGTTGTGATGATAACAATAAGGTAAAAATGTCTGGCCTGTTATGACCTTGGAGGTTCTTTTGCAAATAAACCCATTTCAATCCACAGGTTCAGCCTGATTTGCTTCTTTTGGAGACACAACAGAAATTCACATTGCTGGCAGGATTTGTAGAAGAGACGCGTCTGTTGGCTGCATCTTGAGCTATGGGCAACACTGACACCGCAGATGCAACCAAAGGTAGGCTTTTGCCATTAATTATGTGCAGTCTTGCCTGGAACCCAACATAATCTTCTTTTGTTGGAGCCCATCCGCTTAAAGGTTCAAAGTGTTGTGAGTTCTGTTTTTCTGCTCACCACCACTGTAATCAGTGGTTATCTAGAGACTGCTGTGTGTGAAAATCCCAGATCAGCAGCTTCAGAAATTTCTTAAACCAGCCGGCACCAACAGTCACACCACAGTCAAAGTCATGGAGATCACATTTTCTTCCCTATTCTGATGTTTGATGTGAACATTTACTGAAGCTCATGACCTGTATCTTACTCATATGGTTCCCATTTTTGAATTTGAACAGATTCTGCCCCTATCTTGCTATTAATATTCTTGTTACTAGCAGTTACTTGTCAAATTAGTAAATCTAAACCTAAACCTACACACTAGAAGGAAACACAATATTCTGTAAAAAGAGGTTCAGAATTACACACACCACAGTGCAGTTCTGTGTTATGACATGCCTAGCCCTTTGCTATTTCTGTATAAGGTAGAGAGTGGAGCAGAAGCCATGTGGTTTTTACTAACCTGGTTCAAACCATCCCCAGTTGGTGTATGTAACCAAGCCTGGGGACCCGTCCTGGCTCAGCCACTGGAATTCTCCTGTATTCTTAATGTCCTGCAGGCCTATCCAAAAATACCGAGGTTCCTTGCTGATGTACTTTGCAAGCAGGCGGTTGATAAAGGCCTGCTCAAACCTGGAACGAATGGTCAAATATTAGTGACTTTTTCCTGTCCAAGCATAGCACAACTAAAACTGTGTTAAAGAAGCATGTGTGACGAATGAGCTACAATCTGCCTCATTGTTATAAAATTAGAGGTTTTCTTTTTAAATGTTACCAGAGAGTATTCATGTGGGCAGTGACTGATCAGTGTCAGTGTGTATTTCTGGTCAAATAGCAGGGTCACCAGCTTAACAGACTCCTACCTGTTTCTTATTGTGATGTTACAGTGATCTTTGAAGGATACTTGTTCGTCGTTAACTTTATAACAGGCGTTGCCGTGTCTCCTCCAGCCCTGGGGGATTGACAGCATTATGACTTAAGCTACATTCAAAGAACAAGGAAACATGGCCCAGTTTGTCAGTTTCAAGCATAGTTCTATTTGTGATACACATACAGTTGTCTGTGTGTGTATCACTGTAGCTCTGCTTTGGTACTGTACTGAGGTCACATTAGTACTCATGAATTTTTCACCACCACACTCAACTATGATGGTTTCATTTTTGCATCCACACATCTCTTCCGTTCGTGCAAAAACCGCCAACACAGCTAAAGATCTGCCCTTGAACCCTTTATGACCAAATGTCAGCTGAACTCAACAACAAGTAATTCTTAAAGTACACACTCACCCTAAATGACTGCTTCATTCTCTCTCACAACGTTATGATGACTGCTAAAGTATGCATGCAGGTTGTGCACATGATATTCATGTGTTTAAGGACACATATTACTTCCAAACATAAATGTAAATAAACAAAAATATTACATTTGACCAAAATTTTCCCTTGGAAATTTGGGTCCTGTAGACAATACTTACATCTTCAAAGCGACATCTGGTCTGGGTCACTGCTTCCCTGGTCTCGCCTTTTGTCTGACACATAAAAGGTAGACTCTGCATACAGCTCCCGACTTTCCAACCATGAGACTGTGGTGAACAGACACAGGTTTGATTTTGCAGGCCTCATATTAAGAATAAACAAACTTTGCAGGAAACACACACACAACGTACAAAAAGGGTGAATACCATACAGATGGGGTTACAGACAAATGATTGCCCTCAAAACACACACACACACACACACACACGTACACACACCTCTCCCGAGTAGAAGATACAGCTGGTATCCTGAGTGGGCTGGACTGGTTCATTTGGGCCCCAGTATGTGAAGGTGACGGGTGCCTGGTCGATCCACTTGAAGGTCGTGGGGTTCATGTCCGTCCCAATGAGACCGATCCACACTTGCAAATCTAATCATCAAGTATTTCAAATCAAACATCTAGGACAGCTGTGGTGAGCATATTCTAAATTTAATCCTCATTTCCATCGTGTTTAGTAGCACAGGTAAAGAAAATGAGGCAGTGTGTGTAAATTAACTTGTTTCATGGAATGCACAAACTCCATCTGACTGTTGAAAGAATATTAAACACAACTGTGAAATTTGTTTTAGCAGGTATTTTTCGCTTGTTCAAAGAGAAATGAATACTTTAGTACTCATTGCCAACAAATTCTATACTAGAAACTTGAAGATGAAAGATTTACCTGCATGGAAATTAGTGCTGATCATCTCTTGGCTATCAATGGAATGGAAGCTGGCCAGGGAGCCTTCTCGTCCTCCCTCTGTTGTGTTACAGTACAGCTGGGCGTCTGTAAAGTTTCGTGGCTCATCCTTCATTAATTTGTAACACCAGCCATTCCATGGGATCCAGCCTTCCGCACACACGGTTTCTTTATACACAGAAGGCTCTGTAGAGAGGGAGCAAGTCAGGTAGACGCCATGAATGGACATCAGGCCAATTTTATCTATACATCCCAAAATCCCAACTTTGACTCAAAGGACTTTCTAGTCTGTACAACACTCTATCATTGGACCCTTAATTTGAATGAGAAAAAACCCTTTAATAGGGTAAAAGGAAAAAAACTGAAGAGCAACAGAGGTGTGATCTCACTACAGCATCACCTATTGTGTTCATAGCAATGTTAGCCTCACTGATGGGAGTGTGGCCTTCATGGATCCTGTCACTTCATCCATCTGTTGGATCAAACCAGACACTTAGGTCGTGTTGGATGTATCCTGCAAAACTTCTAGAGCAGTAGCTTTGTTTTTAGCAATGGCTGAGCTTTATGGAGCTCAGCCACCACTTTAGCGCAGACTGAATTATCTTCACAACTATCGGGTGGATTGCCATGAAATCTGCTGCTCTGGTGATTCCATGACTTTTCCTCTAAAGCCACCACGAGGCTGACATGTGTGGCTTTGAGTGAAACAACTATGAGATGGATTGCCATGAAATTTAGTACAGAGATCCATGTCCAACGGATAAATTGTAATGTATATATTGTGGTTTATGACCAACACAGTGTTAACAACTGTTGGCACTACTACTGCTAACATGATAGGCACTATAGGCACGACTACTAACATGCTAACATTCTCATCAGCTTCAGCTATTTATTACTAAGTAGCCAGTGTTAGGATTGTAACCATTCACAACCATGACCATTAAGCCAAAATGCAACCTCGCAGAGCTGCAAGAAGGGCTACAGACTCTCAGATATGATTCAGAGGGAGTACTCCTGCAGACAGTGAGGGCAGCAGTTAACCTACCTGTTGTTTCTGTATGAGAAGCATCGGAACTCTTCTTGCAGATGTATGGCAGCTTTTTGTTGCATGCCTCAGATTCAAAGTTGTGTTTGGAGTTCAGGACTCCACAGTCTGACATGCTGACTGCTGAGGTGGGTGGCATTCCTGTCAAACACATTCCCACACACAATGAATAAAAATAAAAAAATCACATACTGCATGTAACAGCAGAGCAGATGAGTAGCATTTACCAGTGGGTATCTTTCTCCGTTCAGCTACTCAAGGTTGAATAAAAAAAAACAATGCTGCAATACTGGTTAATCATAGTGCTGCTAGCAGCAACACTGACATGTTGTAAATTACAGCAACCACAAAGAGCCCATATCAGTAGAAACCCAGATGGCTGCACTATCCTCTCTGTCCACACTGCAGTGTTAGAACACCACTTTGCCTTTGAGAAGAAAAAAAAAACAGCAAACATATACAATAATCATATACAACATATACAATAACTAGAACAGAATATATAAAGCCTTCCATTCAGCACTATTAATGGGTTATTCAGCAACGCTAACAATACCAATGCCACACTGTGTCCAATAACCAGGCACAATGAGCTTCTTTAGCTTCAACACTGGCCTCATTGTTTCTCGGACTGACACCAAGTCACAGTTTATAGAAGGGCAGCAACAACAGCAGATCACAACAGGATGCAGATTTGTGGTGTTCTAGGAGAAGCAGGTGTTTCAGGCAACTGAAACTGGCGTACTGTGGTTTTTCAGGACCTACATATAAAGCTGAAAAAAGTATATGCATTTTTTTAGCAGTAAAAAGCTGGAACATTTGCTAAAGTTCAACAGTTCTGTTATTTTCTTTTTTTTACCACCATGCATTCTCACAATTATTACTATTACTATTATTATCATCAGCTGACATGTTCCTAAGATCACTGTGAATTCTTTTTTCCATTTACACAAATGTTCTCAGAAATGAAGTGAATATTAAAAAGAAATGCAGGGGAAAGAGAAAAGAGAAAAATGAAATTGGAATCATTGCCTTTTTCCCAGCGCAGGAAGGAGAGAGGGGAGCCATCTGACCACTGCCAGCCCTGAGACATGTCTAACTGGTGAAGGCCGATCCACATCCGCTCAGGCATTTTGTCAAGGCCATCCAAAACTGCACAATACAACACAGCACAAAGGGAAAGCACATTTGATAAAATTATGTCTATTTCAATATGAAGCATCAAGATCATACAGCATGTCATTGTGAAAACAACATAATAGAACGCAAACAAGGGGATTTACAATAAACTGAATAACAAGGAGAGAGAGGTGAAGAGTGGGCGAAACCTACAACAGTAAAGCCCCAACTGTAGTGACTGAGTGTAAGACTCTCAAGTATGTCTAAGAAGACGGAGGTGGAGGCTTTAAATGTCACTGATAGCACTTGGTTCAGGAAGGACAGTAAGGAAGGTTCAGGAGGGACTGCCCCAGTCACACTTCATTATCAAAGCAAGACAGTGTCCGACACAGCAAGAGATATTTTGAATCCAAGTCATTTGACATCCTCAAGACATAAAGGTTAGATAATAATTATGCACTCCACATAAACAAAAGACAGAACTACTGCCATGAATCTAAAGAAGTGTTATGACCTTCAAACCCAGTGAATAGATTAAGGAATGCATATTTGACTCTACAAGGCTGTTTATCATAAGCATGACATTGGATTTCCTGTTGCATGATAAACAAGATTGAAAAAAGGAGAAACAAGAACAAAAATAAGAAGAAAGAGAAACAGGGCCTGTCACAACATTCACACTTTCAGCATTTGTCAGTAGTCAAGTGCCCTCTTGTGTAAAAAATCTACGGTAACTGCCAAAAAAAAAAACAGAACCTATTTCAAATGAAAGTCTACAGATGATATGCAGAACATATGAGGCACTTATTCAAAGTGAGATCTAAGTGTTAATGAGGTAATGATGAGTGTTAATGAGAACTCACTCAAACAAATGGTTTGTGGGCATTGGAGCTGTGCTTTTTTTCCTTTTCTTTTACTTTCACATAAAGAGCAATAATCTCTCTTTTACAGCATTTAAAAGCCCTGCCAACTAAATTATTATTGTAGTTTTTATTGTTAGAAATGACGCATTCCTGTCATATCAGAGCACCTGATTGCACTGTTGATGACTCCAATATGGAATGAACCTGATGACTTTGACTACTCTGTGCTTTTGATTTTGGTCATCTTACAAGTGAACAGAAGAAGGAAGAGAAAACGAAAGGAGGTGAAGAATTGCCAGTAATATGTCAATCTTACAGGTTTTGGAGAAGAGAACGTCAGGCCCAGACACACTGAACAGATCTGCTCCTTGACTGCGACATGAGTCCAAAGCTTCCTGCCAGGTCACGGCGGCACTGAAAACAAACTCGTAACAGAATTCCCCTTCTGGCCCAGCAAAAAGAGTCTGGCATCCCTCCTCTGCAAAGTCAAAGAGACAGTGTGAGTTTGTCTGTCTGCATCTATGCATGTTATTCTGCTGTGTTAATGTTAGATGTATTGCAACAGAATTTATTACAGCAAAAAACAGGTAAAAAAAAAAACTTGACATTTCAGGTCAATAATATCATGTCTCCATATTCTGATTTGTCAAGTAAAAGGCCCAAAATAATGAAAGCAATGAAAATATTTTAAAAAAATGAAAGTGAAACATGCCAGGTGTTAGACAGTATCCCATTTTTTTCTCTTGGTCATAGTCCAAGGTGGTGCCACACCAGGAGAGTCCAGGGACATCTGTGTCAGGGAGGCAACCGTGATGCCAGCTGCCATTGTATTTGAAGGGGAACTCACAGGGACTGCCAGCAGAGTTCCCATTGAAGGTGTGGACAACTGCACAGGGAGGAGAGGTGAGCAGAGAGTAAAGTCAAAGACAGGTTGTTAATGTGAAATCAGGTCTCTTGTTATGTAACACCTGACCCTAAACTTATATCAGATCCTGTATGTTGGTAAAAAAAATAAAATAAAAATAAAAAAATAAAAATGGGGTGAAAGTGAAAAAGCTGAAATAACTTTCTATAGTGAAGAAATAACAAATGAGTGAAACAAGAAATTTAAATCATCTCAGTGCAGAATTGCAAAATATCAAATCATGGAAGATTTAACAAACAGTTTTAATCAATTTTAAATTATTTTAATTCTGAAAAGGTTATTTCAAGGGTTTAATTTTAAATTCCTGAGAAAAGCAACACTTTACTACAAAATACCACAGCTATTTTAAATGTGCATTTTAAGGACCTAAAATTGTTCAACAGTCAAACTCCTTGTCTACTCTTATAGATAATTTTGAATGCAATGTACAGAAAGCATAAATTTACTGCAAATTAACATTTCAACATATCTTTGAAAGGCACCCATACTGATGAAACAATAGTGAAAGTCAGCTTTTATGTTCACCACAACCACTGTATGCAGACATGCAGTGGGTCTTGGACCGCATGCACAATCATAATATGCACTCTAGGAATTCCCCCATAATTCAAAAGACACACATTCGAGTCTGATAATCAAGTTCCAGAAAAGTCTTTTTGTATAACCTGGAACTTGACGCACGCAAGTTCTTACCTGCCATCAAGAGGTAATAAGTCATGGTAATAGGGATAACCCACCAGCTAGGCTGCTTAAAATGTACTACAACCTGTTTGGTCATGTGACCAAACAGGTTGTAGTATGCTATACCTTAACATAGAATGGTGTAAAGACTGGACTTAATTTACATTCAATTCAGAAGGTGAATCCTCTGACAGAATTTTATGTGTTAAAGTCAACACAAACTACATTTAAAACAACTCTCACTCCTTGGCTTACATTTTCCTCAAGCATTAGTCAGTCCTCAGAGCATTATAATGGACTGCTTGCTGGACTTTTTGCTGTGCCGAGATCTATGTATCTATGTTTTCACTCTCAGTTATGAGAAAGGAAACCACACTCACCACGGTAAGGCCTCTGGCAGATGCTGTCCTGGGACCCTCCCCTTACCCAAGTATCATTAGTGTCACGTCTGGTTGCAACTTTGCCTTCGCTGACCGCCAGGCCCATCTGATAAGCAGTGTAAACAACCCCCTCCATGCAGTGCCAACCCAAATTGATGTCGGCGCCACAGTCAACCAGGGACAACGTCTTGGAGTGTACATCCAGTGCCAAGCAGTAGGATGTGGCCACATGGAAGAGCCGCTGACCAGAGCCCCACTTCCATAGGTGGGACATGCTGAGCGGATCACAGGTGGTGAGGCTCAGGTCTGCAGAGGCCCCTGTACCCAGGCACTTCCCTGTGCTTGAGTGCTGGATGGTGAAAGCATCCTTGTCTGCGATGATGGGACAAACAGAAAACACCTCAGTTTGAGAAAACACGACTGGCTTCACCTTGACATCTGCTCAAAGATCTGGACTTGGCTCTGCAATGAGTTTCCAGACTACAATGATAATGATTACTGAGTTTGTGTCAACTTTTTAAGGTCACGGAGGGAAAAGGCGCAAACAGTAGCTACAACACCTTTCAATTGCTTCATATTGTCAAGAGACTGCCGAAGAGATGAAATGAAGAAATTTGAAAAAGAAACTGACTGCTCATTTGTCACATTATGCCAAAATCCCAATTAAAATGTATAGCACAGCATGAATGACCTTAAAATACTTTTAAGCGCTAGCAAGAAAGCCATCACAAGAAAATGGCTGTGGATAAGTGGCTGCAACCAAAGATAGCTGGACTGTGTGCATAAACCGACCTTCATCTTAATACTAACATTTGAACAATATGTAAAATAGAGAGATAAAAACCGACTATGTACACAGTATACTGTATATGCCTTTTAAATGTAATCCATTACATACCTCGTTTTAATACCCCGTTTCTGTATTCTTGTACAAGTACTGCCCATGCCAACCCACTTTAGCTTTAATATGACAATAAAAACAACACCTGACACTTGACGGGTATTTTCTAGGGCTGATTCCAGTATTTTTTAGACTCACTATATTTAAATTTGACTACTTTTACCCCAACCAGTGAATACACAAATCAAGCATTTCAACCCCAAACTAAAAACCTGGGGGGAAATGTTGTTTTTTACGGCTTTGAAAAAAAAAACCATTTTGATCTTCCTGCTGGGAAATACATTTTTATAGCAGACATAAATGTATCTGCACAATATTAACCTGGGTAAAGAGATCTGAGTCATAACCACACAGGCTTTCCAAAATAGAAACCAATCTCATATTACAGTTTAGGTGTACAGGAGGCTGTGTATGTTCAGACTCCTCTGAACATACACAGCGGGTATCCTACATAATATGGGGGGCTGCTTAGCCATGTAACACATGACATACACAGAGCTATGGGGGAGGGAGGGATGAGTATGCAATTTGTTTGACCTGTCAGACTATGGTTTGGCATCAAAGGAACTGGGGGAGGGGAACATTATCAAACTACTAGTTAACTGCTGTTTCTTTATATGTGTTTTTTTTTTTTTTATCCTCCACTTGTTGGTCTCGCAGGTTTGTCGCTATTGTCCCCAAATTCACGTCGCGCTTGACGAAATTACGAAATTATTGTTGTTACCCCGCTGAGCCAAATGTTAGTGGCAGACATGGCTTCGTTATTCTTGTAAACAGTATTACTGAGGCAAAACCGAAAGCAAACTATGGGAGCTTGAAGTAGATACTTACCAAAACCCGTAACGTTAGCCGGTGAGCAAGTTGCCAAGAAAACTGTTGTCTCCAACACAGTCAACAAACAAAGGCAAAGTGTCGCTTGGGATAATCTCAGCATGGTCCCGCCAGAGTCTTTTAGTCGGATTCATAAAGAATCTGCCCTCCCGCAGAGCCGAGCACTGAGTTTATAACCCGACCGATGACTTTGCTCCCAACCGAAAGCGATCAGCTAACTAACCTAACCCACACCTCCCCAAGCTGTCAGCTGTGCTCACAGTCCCGCTCCGACAACACTTGTCAAGTGCGCAATAGACTAGACAGACGTTCGGGTTTTACCTACAAAATAAAACCTCAAAGAAACATTTTGTTTTTTTGTGCTTTCGTGTTTGTCTTTTGGCAAAAATTGGCTTCCATACATTTAAACCGGCTTAAGCCGCTGATGAAAATGTGTAAACTCTCACCTAAACTTATAGGCCAGGTGACTTTCTAAGTCCTCCTCTTTGTCATTGTGTTGCAGCTAACGCCTCCTTTGCTGTTGGCTAATGCTTTGTAATACGCAATTAGTTGGTGTCACCTTTTGATCCAGATATTTACATATTTTAGAAGCATGGGGCCCTTTTTAAGATTGAACGAGTTGTATGGACTCAGCGGCACAAAATGGACGGTACCTGCCCCGAGTGGCAAATTTAATGTACCACTTTGATTTTGAAGGCGAAGTTGGCGGTCTTCCGGTTTTTCCTTCGCATTTTCCGTCTCTGTGTTGGTGAGCGTCTTTCGCACGCGCTCGCAGTGTGGATATTTTGTCCAGCTACAGGCTCCACACCCACTCGGCAGATTCCGCCATGTAAAAGTCACGCATGGGAGTACCCCTCACAACTAACACCAGAGTATTGTTATGGTTTTACATGTGTACATAACAGTGGTTATGGATTATTAAATTATGAGCTCCCTTTTATCACAGAGTCAGATAAACAGTCTACACATTGCTTTCTCATTTGTCCAATGTTAGTTGCTAGCGAACTCTGTTAGCCTTGTTTAGCCAACCTAATGGCTTGGAGTGAGTTTTACTGGGACCACTTAAACATAAAGAGATTATTATATCATTTTACAAAGGCCTACAATCGCAGCATTGTTTCCTCAAAAACATAGTTTGTGGTCTTGTCAGTTACGTGAGTCATTGTTTTGGTGTGAGTAAATAGAGTAGCAAGGATAATGCTCGAGGAAGATTTTCTAACTTGGGGTGGGGAAAAAAAAAGGGAATGGCCTACTGGCCCAAATCACCATATCAGTAATACTATCTACCTACAGCCTACAGAGACTTGATATCTGACTTGATCATTTTTAACAGTGCCACCAAAAACTGAACATATTAGACCTAAGAGCAGGCTTGTTTCAAGTCTATCTGGTTGTTCTTCTTGACACGAATGTGCTTTTAATCTGACTTTTCTATAAAAAGACAGACTTTTTTTATACTTTATTATACAAAACTTAGGTAAGTATCAATAGTGCATGGATATATATTATGACTATACACATTTTTACAAACCAGCTATTTGTATTGGGAGGAAGAGGTCAGAAATTAGTCATTTTGTGTGCTGTCCTGTTAGACCAAAAAAGTGAGGTAATTGAGAGACTGAAAAGGGAAACGTGTGGAGGATTTCACTCTAGGATTTCCTCTATTTCTTTGACCTCTCCATTATTCATACAAGACTCATTGATAAAACTGGGACTGTTCCCATTGTGCTATATATAAAATTTAATTTCCAGAGAGGGAAGAAAAGGAACACTGCCATAATAAGGCATTACTGTGATGGAAATTCAATGTTTTTAAATGTTCTCTTTTTGAACTTCTGGAACTGTATATTATGATTTTCCATGTGGCCATCCAAGTTATTGTTGCTGTCTAGTGCGCCATAAGCCCATGTGGCACAGCACACTCAAACAAATAAATGAATCAGGCCTACTTTTAATTTATTAACAACACAAAGACAGTTGTGCAAAATACATCTCATAATTTGCTCTGTCTGCATCTGCAGACAAAAGTGAAAAAGAGGAATCCAGTCATCAGTTATGTGTCACATATTTTCTGTTAGTTTTGAATATGCAAAAATATCAGTTATCAATATACAGCCTGTATATTAAAAAAATAAAAATACAAAAGTAATACTGATAAAATTACTGTACCACATGTACAGCTCCAACAGCCCCTGGATTCTGAATGAAATTTACAAAATTACATCACAAATATAATTTGTATTATTTCTATTTTGTTGTCTGCCTCTTATTTATGACAATGAAAGTTACATTTGACCCTGACAGGCAGACCAAGATTTTCCTTCACCTGTTCAAATTTTGCCTTGTAATTTTCTTATACAGTATTTACCAATTGATTAAACCCTCCCACTGCAGGATTATAGCAAACATTAAGTGTTCAGTATCTCTTTTGACAAGTTTAAAGCTCTCTAGCATCCCTTCTTTAACATCTATGTGATCTTTGTTAGTCTCCTTCAAACAACAGAAATTCAAATGTGGGCCCTTCAGTGTCAACACAAGAAATATCTCCAGAAACATGATTTGAATAAATGAAAACTGCAGAGAGCAGACAGGATCCTTCTAACATCTTCTCAAACTTAAGGGAGAAAAAGTTTGCTGTCATCATCTCACCACTGTCCTGAGGAGTCAGCATCACAGCTTTACAGTGTCATGTAGCATTCACACCTGATGGTGAAATGGTGACAGACAGACAGAGGACATGGAGACAACAGAGACTTTCAAAGAAGAAACTGAATCTTAGAGTCCTATTCTCCTGAGTGAGCTTCCAGGTCTGTGATCAGCACGTTTCCATCCGACTCTATGGCCTGTGAGCTGGTTTGTCTGTAATAAGCACTGCCAAGCATAGGGATCCCACGAAAACGTGCTGAGTTCCTCTTGTACACAAACCACATCGCTCCTGCCAGCAGGGCAAAGACCATTACAGCCACCAGCACTGCAGCGGCAATGATACCATGATGTAAACCTGAAATACATAACATGATAGCTTTTATGTAGTCATGCTTCTGTTTTAATGTGTGTTGTGATGGCCCTGCAGTTGAATTACATGTCTAAAGGTATAAATATAGACATATATTTGTAACATGAATCACATGGTATCACAGATTCTGTAAATGATGAATCGCTCTTTGCACGTTTAAACATATTAAGTGTCTTCGCTGTCTCACAATGTGAAACACTATTTGTGCTTATGGCACCTATTGGACACATTAAATGTGTCTTTAAGTGTTTAAATCATTCCAATAAAAGTGCACTTTACCGTTTAGTGGTTCCACCTCCACCTCAGTAACTGCATCTACAAAAGAACATATATATGAAGTTTAATACATCTTATCATGTATCATCTTGGGTATTCAGAAAATGAGCTATAAGTAAAAAAATATATGTTGACATTGGCTCCAGATTTCCAAACTATGGCCCCTGATTCACCTTACCTGAGATGGTTTTGCAGACAAAGCCAAGTCGCTCGGTGCACCGTGACAGGTACCACATACCGTCAACCGCCCTGGTAGTAACACAGGTATCTGCAGTCAGCTGCTTGGAGTCTGGGGCTTTATTAGGCCAGTTGGTGTAGTCAATAGATGAACCATCCACCCAGGTCATCGAATCAGCTGATAGCAGAGACCACAGTTCAATGAAATGGGACTGCATGGGATTGTGATCATCTGATGGGTACAGGAGACAAACAGATTCTTACTGTCAATGTTGAAGTGCATCCCCAGCCACATGGTCTGGTGAAGAAACCCTGATGACCACAGCTGCTCCAGAACGAAGCGATTCTCTGTCTCACTCTCAATGGTCAGGACATCTGAGGTATTGACTAGAAAGTGACAGAAGCACAAAAAACTCACAACTACTGTGCAGTCTAAAAGAAATGGCCTGACATTTTGGGAAAAACGGTTATTTGCTTTCTTGCAGAATTAGTTAAGATTTTTGATACCACCCTCGTGTTTACAGCCAGCAGCCAGTAAGCTTAGCTAATCACAGAAACTGGAAACAGCAGAATTTTACAGTTTAAAAAAAAAATCAATTTCCTGTAAGCATAATTTCTAAGTAAGAACTCATCCACGGTTTTCTAGTCTAGTGTTTCTCTGAGCAGCTCCTCCATTTGACCTGTAGGGGGAGTATGCATTCCATGTGGCGGACCTGAGTGACATGGCAGAGAAACACTAAAGAGGCAGCCAATTCTTTAATTTATTACCAGTCACCACGACATTGTTTTCACCTTGTGAACTGTGAGTGTATGTATATGTGCAAGTCATCATAGCAAAACTGGGTCATGGAGACACCCACTATAGCAGCTACCACAGTGGTGGTTTTGAGGTATTTGGTAGGTGTCTGTCCATCCATCAGATCATCTGTCAGTCTGTCTGTGGACATATTGAGCCCACTGTTGTGACCGCGATAGCATGCAAAATGTAGTCACAAAACTGAATGTGGTCATGAGTTGGAATGTCGCCATATTGATGAGCAAGATGGTCTTTGGTTATTCTCATTTTCAATCACGATATCATTGTCATCTAGACAAAGACAACAGAGAAATTAATCAGTTACTAAAATCAGACCTTATGAATCCCTACCTCTCTGCCTGCAGTGCTCTCTTGACTCTTCAAATGTAAGTTTCTGCACCACAGGCTCAAAGTTGTAACAGCTATGTCCAAATTTCACCCACGTGGACGGACACACCGCCTCATTTGAGATAAATGGTTTACTGCCTGTGAGAGAGAACAGGAGAAAGGCAGACAATTGTGTGTATTTTCACATTATCATTATGAGCAAAAGAAACCCAACAGCTGAAGAGATGCAGTGTCAAACTAACTTGGTGGGGGAACATGACACAGGGCTCCTGGTAACAGAGTTTCACAGTCAGCTCTCCGCCAGCCTCCGGTCACGTCCATGTACACACACTCTCCCATCACAAAGTCATCATCGTCATCGGCCGCATCCCAATGTGTGTACACTGTGTCACTGCCATCTGACCACTGATAATTGATGCCACTCTGTAAGGAAGCGCAGTCACCAATGTGTCAGTCAAGAAGTTAAAGTATAAGAAAAAAGCTAGTTATTTGTTAGTACTGAAATAAGATGGTTATTGTATTGATGAGTGTAATAAAAGTTAAAAGAGCAGAATTACCACAGGAGGTTCATATGACAGAAGTTAAACAATACCAGGCAAGATTAAAAAAAAATATCTGAGAAGCCAAGAGAGAATCAGTTCTGTCACTCCCTGTATTCATTTCTGTCCATGACTAAGACATTCCACGGGGGCTCAGTGATACTTGAATCCAAATATTAAGGCTCTGACTGTCTGCTGGGAAACCACATGCCTGTGGATAGAATACCTCTACATGGACAAAAGGCCAGGAGAAAAACCAGAGAAGCATGTGAGACGACTGTAGCTAGCCATTAGCAGGCATCAGTGGAAAACAAACTAAACTTAACACATGAGGTATCCATTTAAGGAATCTTTTAGTAATACTTTCTTCTGTATTTCAGACCTGTGGGTAACATATTTTCCCTTATTAAGCTTTCGTTCCAAGCTATTTTGTTTCAACCATAAGCTTTATGTGTGTACCTATTACTGAAAAACAATTTAAATTTTTCAAAAATTTGCTTTTTAGGGAAAAGCTAAACCATGAAGTGCCACCCAGCAGGTGGCACATCATGGTACAGCAGAGTAGCGTAGGACAAAAACAGAGACAGTCAATCAAATGTTATGATTTTCCAGGGTCTGCAAGGTATTGTGAGATAGGAAACTGACTGCCACTGATGCCGGTTTTACGATGCTGATGACATGCTGAAACTATGCTTTTGGCAAAAAGAATTAAAAAGACAAAGAGAATATGAAAAGTATTAAACTACCAGTTATATTTAAATGCATCTCATGCATGCAGATATGTATTATCTACTATTCATGCTCATGAACCAGTATTAAAGGACCAGTTTTGGGAAATATGCTTAGTTGCTTTTTTGCTGAAATTTAGACAAGATTACCACTGTCATTCATGTTCCTATGTTAAATAAGAAGCCACGACCAACAGATGGTTATCTTAGCTGAGCATAAAGACTGACAGCACGAGGAAATGACCAGTCTGGCTCAGGATCAAAGTTAAAAATAAAAAAATCTGTCTACCATCACCTCGTTTTATCTGACTTTCTGGAGCCTTGCAGTTATGTCCATGATGTGAAACTCAGCAGAAAACTACCGCTCCCAGCCTAGTAACAGTGAAGCACATAACTCCCTGTAAACCACAACATTTTATTTTTATAATTTTACAGTTTCCTGTCATTCTGCTAAACTAAGCTGACCAGCTGCTGGCTGTGGCTTCTTATTTACCAAATTAACATGAGAGTGGTGTCAATCTTCTAACTTTAGATAAAAAAAGCATATTTCCCAAAAGTTCAAACTACTTCTTCAAAGGCAAACTGTATAAAAGCAAACATATATTTTGCCATTTCTGAGACAAACATACAGCAGGCAAACACAGGGCAGAATTATACAGTGCATACTGCATCAGAGGATACATACGTCTTGACTATACAGTCCAATCCAGTGGGGGACTGCCAATCTATTGACAAGGACAGTAAGGAAAGCCTGGTGGTAGGCATCTGTAACGCTCACTAGGTCAGAATCATTCTCTATGCACAAATGCATCGCGTCGTACCAGCTCATGTTGCCAGACACAACCTTGTAGCTGCGAGTCCTGTACTCAATATTATCAGGGAGAGGGTGGTGATAGGAATGGGTGGGGGGTTTGGATGTATCTGTAACAAGAGAAAAAGACAAGAGAGAGAAGTGCCATCAGCAAAAGCAAAAGAGAATGAGACATGCTGAAAAATCCTCAGACAAGCAGTCAAAGACAGACAATGATGGACTCACAGAACCAAAGGCTAAGAAACCGACGGGATCTTACCTTGAGGTTTTTGACAAACAAAGCCATACCCACTCTCACTGCACTTCTCATCGTACCACTTCCCCGTCAGGTGGAAGTTGTGGTTGTTGGACAGAACAGTGCACAATGGCTCATCAGCACTGAGCCACTCATCCTCCTGAGGATGAATATACAACAAATCAATGCACACAAACACATAAACCCATTCACAAAATCACATTCAAGAACACCCATCATCTCAGCTCACATATGTTTAGACTGATGTTACACTTTAGGAAATTTTTGGTGTAATTTTGGTGAAACTGTGGGTACAACTTTGTTCACATTGTACAGTCATCTGGAAGTGGTCAACAATTTCAAGTGATTTATGTGCTTTTCAATGAAAGAATATCAATATTAGAGGAGTAATTTGGGGTTTCCAGTGTTCCAGAAATAAAGTCCTGATTGTTTTCTGCATAGACAAAGTGGGCACTGTAGTATTTAAAACCATACCAAACTGATTTCTCAGACACAACGTTGAAGTACTTAATTCATTGTTAATTTATTCAGATCTCCCTCCCTCTGCTGGCTAAAGAATTAGAAAAAGGTCATTTTTAGCAATAGCTGGGAGTCTTAGATGAATCTCCTGTGGACTTCACACAGACATAAATGCACATAATAACAGATGATAAATTACTACATTTCTATCAGTTAACAGTGTAGGTCAGCCTGAGGTATTCTAAGGCGCTTACAGTGAGATAGCTCTTTGGTTCAATTGGAGACCAGTTGGTGTAGCTGACTGGTTTCCCATTGGTCCATTTCATGGTGTCCTGAAGACCAATCCACACACCTACAGAACTGCCCTGGAGCAGCATGGTGATGTAGGCTGCAGACATGATGGTATGAGTACAGAATAAATAAATAAATAAATAAAAAATAAAAATGAAAATTGAAAATGTAGAGCAGTATTCCTTTTTGACAAACCCATTAATGGAGTGAGAGTGAAAAACAAAAAAACAAGTGATCTTGTCCGATGGTGTTTGTGAAATCAGCCATTCAGCTGATGGATGTACAGTTTGCTTTGCCTCTACCTTGTTCAATCTCATCTTCTATAGAGACCAGTGACCCTTCAAATGAGGAGCAGATGGACTGCGCATCATTCCAACTCTTTCCCTCCTCTGGACTGCCAGGGAGGTGAAGCAGGAGACACTGCCAACACACACACACATCCCACACAAAACATGAATATCACACTGTGAAATGCAAATTATTATTTACCCATCACCACCAGGACTTGCTTGGCGAGGTTAGGATTCAAAGTTAAAAAAAAACAAAAAAAACCAAAACAAAGCATGTGGTATAATTTCATGTTACTGGCGAAACAAGGAAGAACATACCCCGCCCCCAAGTTTATGAATCCACATGAGCTCAGCCTCTCATGATTAAATCTGAAGTTCACTCTTCAAATAGCTTGAAAAAGGAACTCAAATGTATACTCTACAGCCAGTTAGATATGGTTGCACTTAAGGTGTCGGTCTTGAACCACAAAGTCCCCAGTTTGACTCTAACCTTGGAACTTTGTCTCATGTTGTTCTCATCTCTCTCACTCTCCTCATTTCCTGGCAATGTTCTAAAAAGGCATTAAAAAGGACACCTCTTTCATATTTTATGTTCAAGGAGAGAAAGGACAGGCATTGTTACAAGGCTATCAATTCAGTTTGATATTCAGAGCAGTGGGAAGTCTTGCAAAAGACTACATCTATTTTAAGTCAGTGGGTCTCATCTGGTGCTACAGAGTAATGAATGTTATCAAGCTGCTTTAATATTTTCAACTAACTGACTTTCTAAAGTTTTGTTTTGGTAGAGAATTAGTTCTTACGGTGAGATAATTGAATATTGTACTGATGCTAGAATCTACATAATTTAAACAATGCAGTCATTTTACATTTTCAGATCTAATACTAGTCCAGCTAGAAGATGAGCTGGTTTTGCTCTTGACTGAAGTTGACTCAGCTTCAGAATTATCAGTTGTGGGTTATTCACTCATGAACAGTGAATGTGAACACAAACATCTTGCTTCAGTCCCACAGACAGCTGGGATTTGGTGGAATGATCCTTTCAAAACTGACTTGTGGGGGAGAACTGAGTCAAATTAACTTCCACCTATTTTGCATTTATAAACACTATATAAGTATTCAATAAATGGTTCATCACACACTATGATGTTGCTGGATGTAAACATAAAGATATTTTAAAGTATTTATGGATGCAGAGTATTTGACAACTTCTCGTTTGAACATATATTTTACATTACTACAACTGCAGTTTAGACATCTGTTAACAGACAAGACATCATTCATAGATGCCTACAGAAGGAGCTAAAGTTGTAGACAAATACATTAATAAACACTGAAATCTGCATGCGTTCAAACCATTTTCATTTTTATATACTGAGTAAAATATTAAAACAAAAAAACAACATAAGAGGCTTAAAGTAAAGTGCTACCTTTTAAACCATAAAAATTAGGTGCACTATTGGTTGGTTAAAGTGACGGCTGCTATGACTGACACTTATGGCACTGCAGAGGTGCTCAGACAGATGCTCTACAACAACCCTTTCTAACAAGCTGAAGGCGTGTATGTGTGTCCAAGCGTGTCTGAACCTTGTGTCCGAAGTACAGCCATTTCTCTGGGCATCCTCCAATGTAGTGTGGCTCCCTGGGAGTCTCCACCACAGACACAGTCTTTCTCTTGCACACGTAGCTGTGGAGATCACTGCATTTGCTTGTTGACCACTTCCCTGCAACACACCGTGAAAACCTTAACTTCTAGTACGTACAAGTATATGGTAGATGCATCAGTGTGTGTTTCTGCATGTGCATGTGTTTACCTGTTGAAGAGGACATGGTGGCACACAGCCCATTTTTCCTGGGGCCACCACCGGCACTCCCATCTGCCCAGTTCTGGAATTCTACCTCTGTCTTGTCGCTCCACCTGCAAACGCACAAATACTTTCGAACAACACTGTTACGTCCCTACCCGATGTCCTGGTCTTCATGAGGCTGTCGGTGTGCTTTCATGCATGCAACTAATGCTGAGTGGATCGCTGAAAGACATGATCATTCCCATGACTTTCACCTCACTACTGTGACTCAAACAACAATCCAGGAACCATGCATGAGCACACAGTCTAAGTCCAACAAAGCCCTCTAGGACTCACAAATGTCTCTGCAGTCCATATTATGTTTCACAATCATTTAAGAAACGGTGCTCACAGATCCCTTTACATTAAACAGGCCCCTGAGTTGTAACAACATCAACATTAACAGAACCAGAGGCAGCAGCATTAAATGTTTAACAAGCTCCCAAATGTACACACCTGACCTCCTCTCCAGGCTGCCCAATGGACAAGCCAATCCACCAGTCAGTCGGGCCCAGGGAGAGCTGAATGAAAGGGAAAGAGATGAAAAAGAACTTTACTTTTACCCTCCTCCTCTGCAATCCTGTCCTCACTGGACTGAAAGATTGGCTTCTCAGAGCCTGTCTGACATGAGCATCCATTCAGGCGCACTCCTTGGCCTGTGCTTTGCCTCTTTCATGGCCTTGTTTTGCTCCCTTTATCCCTCACAAGCCTCGGCACCACAAGAGATTTCTTTAGTCTGGTCCAAAAGGCGGCTGCCAAACAATGGCCTTTTTCTGTGTGGGGGCACTCGCGCGTGAAAGTGTCGACATATGAGGTACGTTTTAGCTTTTCAATGTGTGTCTGTAAACACTTGAGTTTGTATGAGGGATGAGTGTGTCGGCTGTGTTCACACTTGTTCATGCACGTGTGCTCTTTGGCTGTGTATGCCTGTGTGAAACAGTGCTCCTGCTCAAGGAAAACAAAACAGAAAAAAAAATATCCAACACTGCTGGAGTCACTTTGATAATTTTGGTCACTGCAATTCAATGATGGGAGTATCTGCAGTTGGAAAAAGTAAGATAGATGTCTCTTAAAATCATGGTATGGTATAGTAAAGAGGTGGGAAAAATATAATTCACTAAAAAACTGTGACTGTTGTGGTACCTCAAAAGGGGTAATACTATTTTGCTGTGGACCAAACTGACTGCATATGTTATTACTTTTGAAAACTACTGACAGTCTATATGTTTTAAATCCATTTCATTGTCACATTAGATGCCCTTATGCTGTAAAACATATTGCTGTCATCATCTTGGTTTAACACAACTGTACTAAAAAAACAGCATATATGGCATTTTTGTGAATCTGTGTGAGTGAGCAGTGACTGTAACAAACCTGCCGCAAGCGCTCCTTTACAAAGTGCAGCTCCTCTCTGGAGTGAATGGACAGCAGGTAGGCTCCCATCATCTGACAGGCCAGAGACACAGTGTCCCAGTCAAAGGGCTGCTTCGCCAGCAGGTACTCGGCTCCACGGTAAAACACCCAGGGCTCGCTCTCTGTGGAGGAGCCAGGAGGACAATTGTAATACAGAACACATTTTTAAGTAATAAAACAGGTAAACAAAGAAATTAATCTATGCTTCTAATTGCTGATGGACTGGACATACAGGAATAAAGTAAGAAACTCACAAAAAGGTAAACCAAGGTACTGTGAATCCAGTCTGTTAATCATTAGAACAGAATTATAACATGGAAACGTTTTCAATGAGGTCTTGTTTTACACATGAAATAACATTTTTCTTGGCTTGCTTTACATTATATACACATAAAATCTACAGCATCAGTCTTTACTTTGTTATGTCAAAAGCAATAAATTAAAGAATTTTACTTACGCTCAGTGTACCAATAAGGTTTCTTCAGTTTATCACCTGTAACATAAACCAGAGTTTGGTGAAATCAAATCAAAAGATTTGGTTTTGATAGTTTTAAGTCTGAGTGGAGAGCAGTGATGTGGAGGTGTTTACCTCTGGACACCTTGCAGATCCACTCGTGTTTGGTATCACAGGGCTGCGGCATGAGAGCGTTGGTCAGGTCACTGTACATAGCACAGTCCCTCCTGTCGTCCTCCTCATTCTTATCCTCTATGAAGGACGTCACCACCTGCACAAAAACAGCCACCAGACAAAACCGTAATGGATAAAGCTTCTGAGTTCTACTGAGTAGAAATGAGGCAGGTGAATACATTAGTGCTTACAGGAGAGCGATCGGACCACTCCCAGGTTCCGGGATGTTCAGGGTCTCTCTTGTTTAAACCCACCCAGAACCAGCGACCCTCTGTTCTAAAAGAGAGGAGCAGAACAAAAAACACTGCAACACAAGTCCCTCTTTGAACTTTGACAACAGTTAATATACTTACAGTAAATAAACATTTTAGAATATCTAAAAATTGGTTGATATTAGAATACATCTGTTACCACACCATCATGAGCTGCATTATATCACAGTGGTGCTCTTGGTGATGGTGGGCAATGTAAGGAAAGTCTCATCACGTTATAGGTAATTGTACATGGTAGTAAAACTGTCTGTAAATTTTCTGTAAATTCTGGGGATAATTTCCATAGATAGAACACCCAGAAGAAAGTGTAAGGTATATTATCCCACTGATGCAAAAAAGAAATTGTGTAAATCTGATATTAAGTACACACCTGACCTCTATACTGCCACGCACTATTTAAATTCTGTACTCACCTCTCTATGCACATAAAATAAAAACAGCTCAACTGATGTATTTATCAGTTCCTATGACATTCCTGCATTGATGAGGCCCAGAGAGCTGTACCAACCCTTCAAACATGGTACTGAGGAGGTGCTTAACAAACACCTGCTCCTCATAGTGGTGGAAACTGGCCAGCTGAGCCCCGAGGGCCTGGCAGAAGAAGTCTGCTTCCACCCAGGAACGTTTCATTAGGACCTTCTCGTCATGGAACACCTGGAAGAGCAACACATATCATGTCAAAATTTCAAATCCCAATTTAAATTGTTATGAGGAAGACAAAACAATAGCAAAATTGTGGCCATGCAGAAAATCCATTTTTGGTAAACTAAGTAATATTCATAATTCAAATCATTATTTTTCAAGCTGAAAGGATGAATCAGAAACGTGAGTCAGGACAGAGAAAAGAGAGGGGCAAGGGGGAAAAAATGAGACCAATCCAACCTTAAAACAGTGGAGCAGCCCAGAGTGTGATTCCCACCCTGGAGGACAGGGGGCATAGACGTCTATGTGGTGCTCTGGCAGCTGCAGATCGTGGTAACTGCTGATACTCTGCTTGCACACGGACAAGGCCTTGTGGGAATCGCAGTCTTTCACCTCCCAGTGACCCAGAGCAGGTCCACCTGACATAGCAACACAGCCACCAGCACTGGCTAAGAAAAGGAATAGGAAAGAAGAAGGTGAAGGAGTTGAACAGAAAGAGGGAAGAGCATGTAAACACAATCACAGTTTAGATATTTATAACTATAGCAAGCAAAAAAAAAATTCCAACGGCTGGCTACCTGGCTGGTGTTTGTTCCAGTTTGTGAAGGTGAGAGGCAGAGAGAAGCCATTGTGAGGAAGCCAGCTGTACTCTGCCTTCTTCTCTTCGTCTGTGAGGCCGATCCAGTAATACATCCTACTGTTGGCTCCTCTCTCACTCAGCAAACTGTTGACAAATGCCTGCTCAAACCTGCCAGCATGAAGAAGAGGAGAGGAGAGGTGAGGAGAGAGACTCAGATGTTGCCACAAACTGAAAAAAATGCTTTTTTTTCTTTACACAACACAAAAAATGATTTGCTCAGTAAACCACCTGCTTTCCACAGTAAGAAGAGGAGCCTTGCAGTAATATCCCATCACTGCATCTTTATGGCTCTGTTCATGGCTAGTCACTGTGTAGCAGGAATGGCCGTGCCGCTTCCAGCCCTAAAAAAGGAAGATCAACAAAAACAAACAAATAAAAATACAGTAATCAAACTCCATTTATGTTCTATTTGTGAAAGTCGCCACTGGTCAGTCTGGCATCTTTCAGATCAAATCAAAATTTTGTAAATTCTTTTAAAGCTAACCTGCTGATGTTTAGCAGATATAGTGTTTACCATGTTCACCATTTTAAATTAGCCATGTTAATATTTGTGCACTGAATGGGAATATCATTAGTCTTGCAGATATTTTGTCACAAACTACAGTATAGGACAAATTTAACTTGATGATGGTGCTATATGAAAAGTTATTAGAATGCATCTTCTAAGGACTTTGGCGAACTGCGGTCAGTTTCACTCAGAACCAAAAAAAAAATCAACCTCATGGTGGCAGCTAGTGGAAAAGTCTCAGGATCACCAGCCATTCGAATTCAGCCTCTGGGCATCATGAATATCTGTACAAAATTTCATAACAATCTATCTAATAGCTGTTGAGATATTTAGGCCTGAAGCAGAGTGGTAACCCAGCAGCTAACAATGCCATCTATAGAGCCACGCTGCTAGTGTGGCTAAAAATAAATGTTTGCATTTCTCATAGTAATGTATGTCAAAAGTGTCCTTTTGGAATTGATTGGCAATTCCCAACCCTAAACTGGAGTGAAGGTATATGAAAGTGTGTGCCTGTGTTAGGTAGTGTGGTGGGGGTGTTTTGGCAAGTGGTGTCAATTAACCCCTATATCCCATCCACCCCCTCCACTGTCTCCATACATGGGGTCCAGAGGCCAACACTAACATTTACGAGGAGAAAGAATTCAAGGCTCTCTTTAAAACTGGAGTACAAAATGCTTGTGTAGTGCTGATGGAGTCATTTTACACAGACAATGAAGTGACAAAAGTGGAAAATACAGTTCTTTGCTAAAATACAATTTGGAATTACCAGATGCTGCTCGAGCATGTCCACTGCTATTACGCCTTCAGGGCCATTTTTTGACTCATGTTCCAGGGTATAAAGTAGCCCTATGACTCAGGAGTCTGATATTCTTGTAAACAGAGTCAAGGAGGAACATGAATGCCAGACAATACGTCAGCAGTTGAGTGAATCAGCTCTTTGTGCTTATGAAGGGGGCAACTTACTCAGAAGCTGAACTGCAGCAGGCGTGTGTCTCCGCCTGGTGCACGCCCTGATCTGTGTGGAACTATTGTAACACAGCACAGTGCATAATCTGTTCATTTTTTCTTAATCAGAACGTAGTCAAAGCATTAAAATGTCACTTTATCAAGTCAACAAATCCAATTTTCTTGCAAACTTTCACTGCATGAAAGTAACACTTTAACTTTTCATGACACAACTGACATCTGCAGTTTTTATGTGAATGGTGTCCCTTACCAGGGAATACATGAATATACAAACATGGTCACTGGTTAAAGTAAATTATTATGGAACAATCTCAGACTAAATATAATAGTGTTGCCTTTGCCTTTTTTAAACAACAGTTAAGCAGCATTGTGGGGAAAGTGTGGGTAGATTAAAAAGATTAAGAGCCCTGTAATGTGATGGGTTGTGTTTAGTCCCCTCTGCTTTGAGGTTAGGACAAAGGTTGAGCTACTGCGCAAGACAATGTCACTGGATGACGAGGTCACTTCAGCCATTGAGCACATTAACTTGTATATATATGTGTGCGGGCTAGTGCCTTCGTGCTCCTACCTCAGGACAGCCCTCATCCCAGGATCCAGGGTGATGGACAGGGTTCTGGCTTTCTCTTCGACACACAGCAGGCAGTCGTTCATCACATGGCGCTAAAAGCCAGTTAGCCTCCTGTGAAACAGGTTAACATTTTACTCTCACATACACAGCTGCCAGGGCATGCTTGCTAACATAATAAAGGGTTTAGGGCTGACACAACTAATTAATTAGTCAACAAAAAGAAAATGAGTCTGCAACTATTCAGATATTTTATTAATCATAATTCAGTTAAATTCATTTGATGGTTCCAGCTACTTAAATGAGAGATATGGTGCTTTTCCTTAAGGATCTTCTCTGATGTTTTATAGACCAAATTATTAATTTACTAATCAAGAAAATACCACAGAGTCGATCAACAATGAAAATAATCATTACATACGGCGCTAAAAGGGATTAATTCAAAAGCAAACGTTATACTTAAAACTTTTTACAGAAAAAAAAGCACCAGCACTGGGTTTCCCACCTTCCTGTCTGCTTTGGCGCAGAGTGTTGTGTCCGTCAGGTTGTGAGGAGGGTGATACTGATGCCACAAAGTGAGAGTTACTGTTGAGCCATCTGACCACTCTACAGTCGGTGATGACGCCGGTTTCCAAAGACCGATCCACACCTCCGCACTATCCCCAGAAACTGTGAAACATGTAGACGTGTACACATCATGGCATTCACACAAACAAAACAGAGTTTAGTAACCCTTTAATATCTCAACAGACTGTCTATAGCAAAAAGAACATCATATATCTGTGTTGCATGCTCCTTACAGTTAGCCAGGAGATTGAGCAGCACTTCCACCTCAGACAGTGAGCTGAGGCTGGTGAGGTTTGCCCCCTGAGTGCCACAGGCCTGATTAGATTCCTCCCAGCTTCCCGCCTCTGGTTCTGACAGGACCCGGTAGCAGAAACCATTATGGGGCCACCAGCCATTAGCACACTCTGTATGGATGTACTGCCAGTTCTCTGTAAGAGAGAACGGGACAGACCAGACCAGAATAACACACTTTTCACAACACAGTTTCACAGCAGACATTGTTTTGGTCTAGCCGCCAACAGCGCTATAGACAGAAAGGTCAAAAGTTTATTCCACAGGTGCAGTGCAGCTGTTCCAAGAGCTACAAGAGCTAAAAAACTTCCTTGTACGTTTTGCACTCTGACTCATAATTCATCCTTGCCACAGTCAAGACACCTCGGAAGTTCCAGGGAAGCAGTCAGGTGTTCATTCCATCTACGTGTGTCTTGTGTGTGTGTGTGTGTGCAGATGCTCTCACCTATTGGCTCAGCTCTCAAGGTGTTGTTAGGTGTCTTCTTACAGATATAAGGCAGAGCAGACTCACAGGAAAGACTCTGCCAGTGATGCTCGAAGGCTGAGTTGTACACTCCACACTGTCTGTTGTCCTGTAGCGGGCTGGCAGGTAGAGCTGATGGGAACACAGTGATTTATAGAATTTAGTCTTTGTGGGTTGCTCTTTTTTATTATGTATTATTATTATTATTATTATTACTATCACTAATTATTACTATCATTATTCTTAGTAATAGTAGTAATAGTATTTTGTGTGGTAGCCTGCTAACATCTGCTAATTAGCATTAAGCTAATGCACATGCTTACAAATTAGCATCAAGTATTTGACAAAATAAAACTTTGACCTGATGACAGGACTAGATGAAAGCTCAGGGGATCAGAAGTGGGCACCATGAATGTTTGTATAAAACTTCCATGGCCATCCATGTAACTGTAATTTGTTGACATATTTCAGTTCTGATAACAATATTTTCAATGTTAAAACAACAAACAATGATGAACAACATCTTAACAAATACAAATGTCAGTACAAATAGTATATTGAGGTGGTTGCGATCGCCTCAATTTACGTTACTTTACATTACATGTATGGAATTGCCTGCTGAGTGACTGCAATATGTGAAATCACATATAAAGCCATTGTCAAGCATTCTCAGGACTAATGGTCCTGAATAAATAATAAAAAAGTACCTGTGGTGAAATTGACCAGTGACAGAGGTGCTCCATCAGACCACTGCCACCCACGACCATCTTTCAGGTGGTTCAGCCCAATCCACACCATCGCTCCAACACTTGCCAGTCGATCTATCACAAGATACAAACACACAAATGTTGTATAAGATGTCAATTCTTATCTGATGTCTGTGGAAAATAGGTTATTGATAAACCATAGGCCAGTCTCACACGTCACTGTGGGGTTTTTAAAAAATGAGGGCAGAAGATAGAAGAAGACATAAAGTAACTGAAAAGGGTTAAAAACCTAATCTGGATATATGACAGTTAAAGTACATGACGGATACTACATTCAGCAGCTTTATCATCCCTGAGTGTGTTTTCTACCAGATGCCTACCTCTGATGTACCTGTGCTCTGCCAGGCTGGTGATGCTGAGCAGGTTTCCACCTTGAGCCTGGCAGGTTGACAGCGCCTGACTCCAGGTTAGGACGGTGTACAGATTGAACTGGTAACATGCACCCAGCTCCTGGTTTGACTCCCAGAAATGCTCGCAACTGGAATCTATGAAAAAAGAATCTATGATTTAAAAAAGCAATAGGAAACGGATGAGGAATGAGGTGACGTGGATGCACATGCCTCCTGATGTGGGTAGGTTTATGAAATATGGGCAAACCCAATCATTTCATTATGGACCTGCCTTTGTGCATGGGGGCATTATAGTGTTCACACAGGAGGTGTCTACATACTTCAGGCCATGTAGCTTATTTACTCAAGCTTCCTTCATACTCTAGTGTGTCTGTGTTTCACCTTGCACAGGACAGAAGCCCCATCTTTCATCCTCATCATAGCGAGTCGTGGTAGCACACCATGGAAGATGGTCCTCACGCCCCTCAGTCGTGCACTCAGAGTACCATTTGTTGTTGTATTTAAAGGGCAAAGCGCAGGGCATGCCATGTGCGTTCCCCAACAAAGTGTGGATATCTGCAAGTAAAACACACCCAGTATGGTTTAAAAAAACAAATATCCGGTGCAGACAACTTAGAGAGTGTCTAAGATGATTGTTGCATTATAATTCAGAGGACATGGTGGGTATTTAAGCTGTTTACCTTCATATGGATATGAACAGGGCCCTTCTCTAGGGGTGTTGTACCTTTTCCACACATGATAAGAGTTTTTTTTAACTACCAACAAACGTCCAGCCACAGCCACCTTCCACTGGGACGCCCCGTACAGCATGTTTCCACTGCAGCGCCACCACAACATGGGGAGGGCCATGTCACACTCGAATGTGCCGAGAGGCTGCGTTGTGTCCGAAATGTTGAGGCCCAGGCACGTGCTGGTGCCCAAATTGTAGAGCCGATGTCGGGAGACCCACTTCCACAGCATGCGGCGCGTTGGCCGCTCGCAGTCCTCCAGCACCAGGTTAGAGCGATCCACTGTGACGCAGCGTTTCAGCGCCTCACTCTCCAGGATAAAAATGCCCTTTTCTGGACAGAGATGGGTGAGGGACAAGGAGAAGAGGATAGGTTGAGCCACAGTGTTGGAAAAGAGAAGAGGGGTGCGAGATATAGGGGAGGAAGTGTGGAAGTTATACAAATATATGCCGGAGTGGAGGATGGATAGATTTGTCCAGTGTAAGCAAAAAACACACACTGTGTAATGGCATACTGCCTCAGTGGAAAGCAAATGGGTCTTTATATTATACATATTTATGGTTCACCTCTTTAATGTTTCTCCACCAAAATGGAGAAATACTGAAGCTAGGCAAAGTCCGGGGGAAACCTTTTGTCTTCCAAAACAAATACATTTCTTTGTGTAAGTGGATACTCTAACAAAACAGAGGATGTATACAAATGGAAGGGATGAAAACAGCTGGAGGAATTATCCCTTCCTTCATGTTGTTATTGCATTCTCAAGAAGAAAACATGATGGATCATTCAACTGTTTTTGTCTAAAAGATAAGAAAACTATTTTTTCCATACAATTTCTCAGCTCAAGGTGACATCCAGGTTACGTGTTTTGTCCAAACAACAGTTTAAAACCCAAAACAACTAATCAGTTCATCAGCTGTCTGAACAAAAAACAGAGAAAATCAGCATATCCTCACATATAAGAAGCTAGAATTAGCGAATGTTTGATCTTTTTCTTTAAAAAAGAATGTATTTTCAAAATTATCATTGATCATTAACACATTTCTTTATTTGAGAAAACAAATAAATTCAGCCCCTTTGCAAACATACTCTGTTAAGTCTAAGCTGAAGAGAGGAAAGACTTTTTGAACACATAATTAAAATCACTGTTTGTAATGTTTGAGCCTGCTGCAGCAGCCAGGCTCAAACTGTGGTCCAGAAGCCATCAGGAGGCTAGAAGATAGTTTAGGTGAGTCCCCACGAAACTGAGGAAAGCTATCAGTTCAAAACAACCAACAAATCAACACAGCACCATGTGAACATGCTGTAAAGGTGATTCTGCTTTCCTCACACACTGTTCAGTACAGTTATATAAATGTCTACCATGCTAAAAAGCATAAGACAGCATCATACCAAAGGATGGCCCGTGTACTTATTTTGCAGGTCACTGAAAAAACCACTGGACGGCAGCTGCACCCAGATGAATTAAAAACTTACTGTAAAACTCCATGAGCTGCTTTTTCTCCAGGACCTCATCGTCCTCCTGGGTGACACACATGCAGCTTCTCGCCAGCAACACTGTTACACAAACAGTCGCCACAACAGCCACGGAGTCGCTGCAACGAAACAATTGTGTTAACATTTCGACGGCGCGATGCAGTGTCGAAGTGCAAAGGTCCGCACATTCCGAGACTCCCGGTCAGAGAGAGGACTTTGGGCTCGCTGATTTTCCCTCATAGAAAACTTCGGGCGAGAGAAGTTTTTCGGCAGGGGACCAGCGACGTCACGTCTGACGGAAGGGGTGCTGCTGCTGCTGCTCTCCGACCTGGAGGCTGCATTCCTGCCGCCCCGGTCTGTTTTCACTGGGACACAACCATAAAACTTCATTCACACAGAACGAAAGCACTTCAATAAACAAATAAACAAACGGACGGACAGACAGATAGATAGAGAAAGTACATGCCCACTGCCAGGGAGAGAAAAGAGGTGGGATAAAAATAAAAATGAACGAAAGCAGAGTAAAGGTAAGAGGGAAAAAATAATAAACCCATGGATTAAAGACATACAAGAACTGTACATGGGTAAATGGAGAAGGGGCACTCCCCAATGTATCATTAAGGCAAGAGTCTTTTAAACAAGTCTCATTTAGAATAGAATAGAATAAAATAGAATATCATTTGCTCTAAATCAAACAATATTCCAGCTTTTAGTGCAATGAAAAGTAATCAGTTTTGTTTTGTTTTTTCAGTTTACGATCCACGCCCATCTGACTACTGTGTTCTGTGTTTATACCTGATTCATTGTATTCAGTAGCAGAGCACTGTACTACGGCATGCTATGAATCAGGTAAATAATTTTGTTTAGTATCTGAATAAATAATGTACATTGCTTTGCATTGTCATGCATATTTAAGCAGAGCCCCTGTTAGCAATATTTCATTGTTGTAGCTTGATGTGGTGGAGTTAGTTTATAGAGAGCATGATAAGAGTTGGTTTCATTAACTGTTCAGTGGATCTGCCCTGACCTCACTAGATTAACCTGTTTTGAGGCCCCCGGGGCAAAAAACTTGCCTCTGTTGCCTCCATGCTCGTTGCCTTCAAGCACGCTCAGGGAACACTGTACACTATTTATTCATTTATTCATTCATTCAGAGACTCAGAAACTAACTAGTACTCTTACAACAGAAACACAGCCTTACTTAGCTCACCATGTGAGCACAATATAAGATAAAACTAGTCTTTAACTCAGGTCCCTTCTACAGGACAGGGCCTTGAGAACACATGATAATGTGGTTGTAATCTAGCTTTGAGTGGAGTGGGAGAAAATAGAAACACTCAGTAAAATAAAAGTGCCTCAGTGCAGTTTGATTAGACTAAATGCACTTACATACTTTTCCATCCTTGGGGTGGAAAGAGAGAACAAAGGGGTCATTCTCTTTGACGGAGTTCACGTTCCAGCTGTAAACAAAATAAACTTTAAATTGGGTTTCTCAGCATCTAATCAGTCTAATCTGATCTGATCTGTCAGGGGATTTGAGAACTACATTGTAACATATGATGAACTCTGAATGCTAAAGGTATCACTTCACAATAAATCAAAATCCAGTTTTATTTATGTACCACGCCACTAAAAAAACTCAGTTATCAACATCGAAGGCTCAGCCTTGCTTTACAATAACACAACAAACACAATATTAAAAAAAAATCACAATCATCCACCTGTATATTTACATTCATTAGAATAAAAAAAAAAAAAAAGATTTTTTTTTTCAGTAGTAGATCACTAATAGCGTAGACCCCTTTTTTCCAAGCTGCATGTTACAGTAGACCAGAGATGTCCAAACTGTTTGGACACCCCTGCAGTAGACAAATGTTTTGTGTGAGTTTGCAGGGTCGTGCAGCAGGAAAGTGCAGTGTTTGACAGTACGTTGTCAGTGCACTTTTACAGCAGCAAAATCATCATGTAAAGTTCATCCTTTCACAGTATTGTCTACTGTGTTCTAACATCTCTGAATCAACACAGATTCATACAAAAAAACACATTTTACTCTTTCTGTCTCATACACACACTCACACAAACACATGCACACGCTTAAGTGCACTCGGATGTTGGGTTGCATTGCCTCCAGTTTATCATCAGTAGTGATTCACTGTAATAATCCTTTCTCTCTGTGTGTTCTTATAAGTAACATTTTTGAATGTAGATGTTGAACTTCTGAACAAAGGGTTGGTCCCCTGAAGTAAAACAAAGAAAAAGCACAAACACAAGAAGATCATTAAAATATTGTCACCAACACATTAACACATTAATCTGTATGCTATGTTACTGTCAACAATTCCCATGAAAAAAGACCAAAATCAACAGTGTTTTAATCCTTTCTGCTTTCCAACATCCCCAGCCTGACAAAAATACTTACTTTAACTTGAGTTTTCTTCAGTATCAAAATAATCCAGTGAGAACTGTCTGTACATCCATGGGTACACTGCAAACCGAATCTGCCAATAGCTAATTCGGCATACTTTGAATGGTGCCAATTTACCAAAATACAAGCAAATAAAAAATAAAAAATAGGGCAACATTATACTTCTTGTTTACATCTCTCCAAGCATTATGGGAAATGTTCTTCCAAAGTTTACGAGTATGATTATCCCCCAAATTAAAGTAAGACAAAGAATGATGATGGAAGGGATAAAATCCATTTATAATTTTTCATACTGAACGATCTTTTTTTTTTCTTTGGCAATATAACAGACAAGTGATCTTTGGCTCAATAAAAATATGTGTTTTAACAGCTTTTGGACAAGAAAGGAGGTCTATGGCAAAAAAGAGAAAAGCTATACCAGGCTTTGGCTTAATCACACAATGTTTGTTAGAAGGATCAGTACATTGTTGATTTTGGTGCTTTCATTTTGTTGACAATAAGAAACATATTACCAGCTGCGTCTTGTAAACAGCTTCAACGTCTTACCGACTGCCATTTTGCCTTCTTCCTCTCAGCCTCAAATCTGGCCACCTCTTTACGGTCGTGGACTGATACCAGCACCTTCCACACAACCAGCAGGATCAGGCCAACAAACACCACGGAGAGGGAGACTCCCAGAATAATCATGGGGATGTTAGGAGGCTCTGGGCAACCTGGGACAGGATAGAGGATGCGATGAGTCTCATGCCAGAATTCCCTTCTGTTTTATCTGTTTTCTGTGTTGTTGTAAGGCTTACCATACATCTGGAGATTGTAGGCAATGGTCCCTGTATCACCTCCCACCACACTAAATGAGATCCAGCACTCATTCTCCATCATCAGCTTGCATAGAATAGAAGGGCTCTTGTCATAATCTAAGAGGAAATGTGAACATACATATCCATAAGGAAGGGATGAATCCATCGTATATCATCTTCCCTTTTGACATTGTGCTGAGAATGTAAAAGGATATCCTCCTCTCTGTTGTGCTGTCGGTGTGATTTCCATATCAAAGACTACAATCTGGGATGTGTATGGACCACACCATTGTATTTCACATCTGAAGCCTGAAAATCCTCTGTGATAATCAGATATACCTCTCAGCTTGCACAAGTATAGCAGGTTTAAAATAATCTAATCCTCTATAAAGGAGGGACAGGGTCCTTTGGCTATTCACATGCACCACAATAGCTCTGCCTGTACGACAAGGTAAATAATATGTTCCCCATTGTCTGGTGCAGCCTGAATGGACATGGATGGTGTTGTGTTAGAGGGGGCGGGGGGTTTGGGCTTCAGTGAGGCACCCAAGTCGATGCAGGTCAGCATTCCTCCAAATCTCTGACCCATGGGGAAACTTAGCATGGCCCTATGTTGATACCACTATCAAAAACACTGAGCCGAGAGAACAAAGTCTAGCAACAACAAGCATTTACAGCACAGGTAAGAGATCACCAAAAAACACAGTATATGTGCACTAACGGCTAAACTTACATATCATTACTGTGAGCGCACATGCCACAAAATAGTTAATCAGTTAATGAAATTTTAATTCTGCAGGGATAGATTTTTCCTATCAATGAAATCTTTGGATTTATGCTTACTATGAATTTGATTTTGAAGATGCTTGTTTTAATTTTGAGTTGCCTACCTAACCGCTGAATTTTATGTTTTAGCCTGTAAAAAACAAACCATATAAAATAGCTTTTGCTCCTGAACATTCTCCAAAGTATCTCATGTTTTTGAGTTTTGTTTTTTTTTTTTTTTTTTTTTTTTTTGCCTTCCAGCTATCCACTGATTTAAGCTAAAGATATGAACATGAACCTGCACAGACTTGAAACCTGCTTGAGATGCAGTTTGGGAAAGAATGAAAAACCTTTTTTTTTTGCTGTCAGTGTTGTATCATTGTCACATGGTGGCAGATGAAAGCAGGGACTGTTTTGCAAATTCTTCCTTGTTTGTTCTTTCAGGAAACTTTGACATTCAAGTTTGCAAGCCAAAATGCCCTTCACTTCTCAGCTACTGGGTGTTATCAAAAAATCTTACTGGGATGACAAGTAGTAACCAAACATGGACATTGTGAGAAAGCTTACATCAGTCAGGTCTCATTTTTTTGACTTATAAAAGTTTCTGTTTGGTAGCTGTGCTGGCTTTTTTTTGGACTATAGTAGTGACACTATGAGAGACTAAGAAGAAATATTGTGTGAGAGCAATAGAGAGAGAGGGTACAGCATGCAACACCCACTACTGTGTTTGATAACGAAGTAACTTTGTATATGGGGAAGGCACAAAATATTCCCTGTGACTCATGGAGTAACACGTTTCAAGTATCATCTAGTTGATTTTCACATTGTACTTGCATGACCTTTAATAAAAGTTTGTCTGCAAACTGAATCCAAACATTTTGAGAATATTCAACAATACAGCCTGAATGATACAGGATTTTTGAGGCCGAAGCTGATATCAGTTTTTGGGAGTTTAAAAAGTACAAAACAGTGATATTTCTATTGATTAGCAGTAATTAATAGTTATTATTTTAACTTGATACAAATCCTTCAGGGGTTTTTTTAAAGAATCCGGAACAACAGACATACTAAGCTGGAAATTTTACAGTTTTAAAATCAACTTGTGATATTTTTGTTCTGTAATTTTTTACTATTTATTGACCGCCATGTACACCAATTCCAATAAGTCTGGACAGTCTGGAATAAGCTGTCTTATGTATCGCTCTAGCTCTAGTCAACAGTTATATTAACACATCTTCTCATTCTTCTTCTCATTTAAAGCAACAGTGATGATTTTACCTGCTGTTGTGTTGATGGAAATTTTAGGAACGCTGCACCTTTGATCGCAAAACTCAGCATCATCATTATCTTGGAGATGGCACTCTACGCAGGTCCTGATGTTAAAACAAGTGGAAAAGCAAAAGGTCAGTTTTACCTCAGAGATCATACAGTACCTCTGGGGAGGTTAAGGTTTAATGAGGCTTCAATCACTGACACCATGAGTACAGAGGAATCACAGTGTTGGTCACTTATCAGAGTTTTCCCAAGGCTTCACTCACTCTCTATCGCCTGTCTCCTCTATAACAGTGGTGTCACATGGCACTAGCCCTGACAGCTGCTTTACCAGGGAGAAAGGAAATCTCTTAGTGCTGTGTTGAGGACATTAGTAGTCTTTTGATGTCACATGTAAGGTGTAGACACATGTGAACAAAGGAACCTGAACCTGATATGTCCGAACTCAAAAGAACAGACAGATCATGTGATGTAAGGCGACAACATCTCATATCTCTCAGGTAAATTGAAACAACAAATAAAGAGGTGAAGCCGACAAAAACCTCTACGTGACATCCTTATTCACCTTTCAAGAGCTGATGGCAATGAATGGGTTCTCACCTTGCAGAGGTACAGGCGTCTCCACATGTTGGGCACCTCTCACACTTGTCCCCAGATGCTCCAGGTACAGAGCAGACACACTGGCCACACACACACTCCCCCCGGCCGCTGCAGAGAGTGCCATCCTCCGACATGCATGCTTCAGTGCTGGTGCTGCAGTTACAATACTGCCCTATCCAGCCACTATGACAGTGACACTCCCCGCAGTCACACACTCCGTGGCCTAAAAACACAAAATTAATTCAGATAACAGGCTCATCACAAACACTCATGGGTAATTCATAAGATTCATTTGTGATTACTCACCACCACAGAGCTCCCCACGAAAGCGAACACAAGAATAATTGTCACACTCGCAGTAAGATCCGTAGACGCGGCCAAAGCTGGATGCATGACACACACATTGTCCGCAGTAGCACTGCCCTTGACCACTACATATCTCGGACTCATTGTTTGCGAGGCAGTTACTCAACAAAGCGCTCTCCTCATTGCATTCGCAATGTGCTCCCAGGAACCCCGGCTGACACACACACATGCCACACTGGAAAGCCCCTTGGCCCTCGGTGCACTGGCTGATGTTTCCTTCAGGAGTCTGCCGGCAGTCACACGAGCAAAGAGACTCCAGTTCCACCTCCAAACTGTCCTGTAAGCCCACCGGTTTGAGGGAGAAGTGCTGAACTCCTGACAGGCATCCGGGGAGCTCGACAGACACATTGAACACTACCTGAGGAGCAAAGAAGTTGACTCATGAAAAGCCCAAAACTAGCAATGAACTGATTCAACCCAGTTTTGTAATCAAAGCCTGATACAGCTTATTCCTCAGTGCTTCAGAACTCCATTGGTCAATGAGACTAATTATAAATGTGATTTTGTAGTAGTCTTTTTCTCTTTGTGGAAGTTATTTTATTGTCTTTAGTCTATTTATTTAATTTAATAAATTCTGGTCACATCTTAACCTTATATCTCTATGCTTTCAATCTTTGGTCTTCACAATTGCATTACTGTTCCTATAATTCTATGGTATTATCAGTCTAGCAGTTTAAACTGCACTGCACCTGCATGAAAGGGTGAAAGGTTGTAAACAAATACAAAGAAAGAGCAATTTAGAGCAAAAGCAACTGACCGTGTCTCCAGGTTTGATGTTGGAGCAGCGTTTTTGGTCAGGGAGGACAGTACCGTTTGGGCAAATGGCTGTGAAGGACATCTGCAACTCCTCTGTGTCTCCAAGGACCTCTAGCTCGATCTCTGAACGCAGTTCCTGGAAAACAGCACATAATAACTGTAGCACGCTGTATGGAAATGTCATTGGCAGAACAGCCTGGTACTGAACTTAAGGCTTTCCTCTACAAAATAGCAAAAATCACCAAAATCCACCCATCAAATCAAGATAATGGCTTTCATGAAGTGGGATTTCCAGGGCTTCAAGTGTTGTTACACTTTCACCTTGCGCTGACCTGCGACAAGCCGAGACTTCTTGAAACCTCCTATCTAATGCTCTCATTTTGGGTGAGTCATCATCCCAGGTGTGCTGGGCTGTACGAAACACCTCAGGAAAGAGTGACAGCAAACCTCAGCCGGAGGAAAGCCTGTTTGACTGAGTAATGAACTCTGTGACGGACTGTCTGGGTGCTAACAGAGGGTTAATTGAGTGTGTCCTGCATGCCTGCAATTGTACTGTGTCTTCAGTGTTGCCAAGGAGGAGAAAACAGGGAGACGGTCATGGGATACACAGAGCTGAAGATGGATTAAGGTAAAGCAGGTAAAACGGATTCAAGAGACTTAAGTGTTATTCTGTAAATATGCTGTAGGGTATTTAAAGTGGGGTGGCTAAACTATCTATCCACCAAGCAACAAACTTTAATCCAAAACTGCAGGCGAGTGTAAATACTCATCATCTATCCTCTATCACTAAATACCCCTCTGTTTGTTTTTTTTATTTCCCATAAAAACCACGGCTATCTACAATCAGTGTGATAACAGGGTCTCTTTTCTTCAGCGTGAGTAACGTGGCAGAGACTAAAAGTGGGTGTAAACGTAACTGATGAAGTAATTAGAGACTCGCCACCAGTCACTGCCGCCAGGGGGAATTTACGAAAAGACACAGAGCACAAGAGCTAGACAGACAGAAAGACAGAGAGAGCAAGTGGGGAAGAAAGAGCAAGTCAAGAGTCAGAGGGGCGAGGAGATCAAACAGCTGGGACAAGAAGAGACTTGCTGTCAAACATGCGGAGGCAAAGCACCGGGTGGCGAAGGGAAAAACGGAATAGAAGGAAGAATGAAAGAGGAAAAGCAAGAGAATGAGAGGGAATGAAGGCAAAGATACTCTCTGTGATGAAAAAATTAAATGTACAGAGGGTTAACTCTAGCATGCTTTATGTTTATATGTTTGTGCTTTGGTTAAAACTGTCTCAAGCCCAAAATAAACAGCTTGATTAAATTAAATTTAACACAGTTTTACTACTCTTATAATGGCAGGTGTTTTCTGTCGCACTTCTTCTGACCTTATGCCTGCACACACAGCCTACCCGCACATCCAGATCAACAGGACTGTTTATTTACTTTGTATGCTGTTACAATAAGCTCCAGGATGTTCCGCGAATCTGTCGCCAGGACTCCAACTGTGGCGCCAGGTATGAGATTTGCATAGTTCTATAAAAAAAAACAACAGATAAACAGCACAGGTCACAGTTAAAAATGTGGGCAGACTTGGCTCATATAGTCCTGAAAAGGTACAGAAAAGATTGGGGAAGAAAACAGGGCTAGTTCTAACAGGTTGAATGAGAATGTTGTCCAATGCATAAATATGCTAGCCTCAGTAAACACCGTGCTCACACAAACACTTACATTTTTCAGTTATTCTACTAGAAAGAAATTAATAGGATGCAGCTGTTACCTTATAGTTGTGTTTCTGCTGTTTTGTCACAGCAAATATCAGTAAGATATTGTTCTCCACCACCTTATCAATCAGCTGACCGAGAGTTGGATACTCCTGAAAAAAACAGTGAGATGAGAACAGTGAATGTGGAGAGGGAGGAAGTGATGATTCATCACAGTTGACCCTAAAAAGGACCCTAAAAGGAGTACACAACTATTTCTGAATAACAAACAAAATATAAAACAAAACAAAAAGAACCTCCGTGGGTTTACCTGCACTGTGGACATGGAGTACTCGTTGTTGGCATCCAGGTGACACTGCCCGTCATTGGGAACCACGATGCCGGCCATCTTGCTGTCCATCCCGAAGTGTGAGTCAGCATCACTGACAAACACCAGCAAACGCATGGAATCATTCCTCCAGCCTATTTTGTCCTATCAGGAGACACATTATCTTAACTCAACTCACAAGAGTGAATCACAAACAAACATCTAAGTTAATTTCTTTTAAGAATTTTAAAAACAAAATCTCACCCCACAAACAGCTGCCTGCATGATGGCGTCAAAGCCACACTCTGGCACATCAATATTTGCAGATACACGCTGCATTGCGATTATCTCGTTGAACTTGTCAGTGTTGCTCGTCAGAGATAAGACATGTTTATAGCCGAACGTTGGTAGGCAGGATGAACCTACACCACTGTGTACACCGGAAGTTAAAAACAAACATTTGGAAAGTAAGATTATCTGAGATACAAAATGACACTGCTGGAACTGAACTAATCTCAGAACAGAGGATGTTGCCCCCCCCCCCCACATGTCTGAATATTTATTGAATACCTGCAAGGGTTGGCCAGTTCTTCTTCTGTGATCCTGATGAAAGGCAGGACGGGTTTCTCGACAAAAGAACCAAAGCCCATGCGAAATTTACTAGTAAGGTGCGCCATCTCTTTAGAGAGAGAGGAGCCCAAGTCTTTGATCGTCTCCAGATCATCAATCATGGATGCTGACAGGTCCATTAGGTAGTACATGTCCACAGGATAGTCCTCTGTGTGTTGAATCTTGACCTGGAAAGTCACCTGACTTCCTATGCAAAAAAACAAAAACAAAATCAACACCTCATTTTTGTCTGAAAATGAGGAACCTCTTCCTAGGGGCAAATCATCAACACAAAATGCTTTGGACTGCATACCAGCTCGCAGCTTGAGGGCCATTTTCTGTGGGGAGATCTGAGTGGTGTTCGAGTTGCCTGTCTTCTTCCCAAGTGGATGATCCTGGAGGATCTGGGCTTTGGAAACAGGGAACTCCAGCTGGCCCCTGGCACATCCCTTTTCTAGTAAGATATCCAGTGTGTCACATCTTTCGCTGACTGAAAACCAGTCTGTGAAATTCTGAGAGATGAAGGAAAACAACACACATTGAGCTTTTTGCAGATTGAAGACTGAGATTGTCTTACAGCATGCCATAAAATAGAGGTTTTATTGTCGTCGGAAGGTGCAGCCTTCCAGGCAATGATCTGCATTATGTACCTCTGCCTACATGTTGTGGTTTCATGCATGCAACCCTGGCTGCTTACCTCCTGTGTGCACCAGGCACACTGAGGACTGAGCTCCAGACACTGGTCACAAGTCACGGCGTTGCCAGCTGAACATGATCCTGCAGCACACATGAACACAGTGCACAGTTAGAATGTCAACATCTACCAGAGTTTCCTGAGCCAAGTTAAAAGTCTCTCAGGGGAATGAACAATGAATTTTAACAAGTGTTAAAATTTTTTGGAGATGGCCAAATATCTAGGTTGAGTTTAATTTATGACGTAACTCATTTATTAACATAATTTTATTATGTTTTATTAACATAACTCTTTTATTCATTGTGGTCAGGAGCAGTAAAAATACTACAACTCTTAATAAAATGCTTTAATAAAATAAGCTTTTCACAATAACATAACATGATAAACAGTCATAAATACCAAGAGAAATTTATGGCGTGTTATTGAGAACCTGTTGCTCTTTGTTTGCACATTATAAACATGCTGCCCTTGATTTTTTTTTTCCAGCTGAAAGAAACTTCAGCTTACCTTCCACGGTGCTGATCCAGTACCGGAGAATCAGGCTCAGCAGTATAAGCCCCATTAGTCCGTGAGGTTGCTGGTTGACAGGAAACAGGAGAAGAATATTTCAAGTTGTCTCATATTTACAGGAGTGAAAGCTTCCCGGCGACATGTCTCCGCTTCTCAACCGAAAGTAGACTACAGAAGTGAGCGCTGCCTTCCCCGCACTACCTGCACGGAGGACGAGGAAGGGGGTGAGTGGCTGCCTTCACCTGCGCTGCCTTTTATGTTCACTTCCGCTCAGGTGAGAAAGCGAAGCGGGAGAGACATCACACCTACACACGGTGAGCTGACCGCTAACTGATTGGTTTTCCCCCATCAGTCGTCGGATAATGAGTGAGGTTTGTTCCCACATAAAGAATACAACAAATCAAAACAAGACGAAACCAAAAATAAACCGAGGTAAGAACATTTTCCAGGTTAACGAAGTCCTACACCGTCGACGACTAAAAACACATGGGATAGCAGAGAATGAAACACTGGGTATAGTAAAGGTATGTGTTACAGTAACATAAAAACATTTACCAAGGTGCCATGCCACTTCATATTTATACTCTTCTACATTAAAAAGGGAAATTTTGTGCTTTTTCTTCTCTACCTACCAACACCTAAAGATACTTTAAGGTTTTACATTAAAAATATAACTTATAGTTCAAAAGTCAATGCATTATTAAAGAATGAACTTTGTGGGCGGGGGGTCCCCTCATTTTCTGGCATCTTTCTTCATCTCACAACCCCTCAGATTCATCTTGTGACATTTTGGAGGTGTCAGACCTCTTAGTTAGGAACCAGCCTGAGTGTTCAGTATACACAGTAAAATAACTCCACTTCGACCAGCTACAACAGTAAAATGCTGTTTACACACTGACGCATCACTTTTAACAGTCTCATCTCGTAACAACATATGTCTGACACTTTTTTTTTGCAGAATGAGTACTTTTAATTTTGATACTTTAAGTACATTGTACTGTTAATATTAATGTAGTTTGACTTAAGTGGAAGTTTGAATGTATGTGAATTTTACTTGGACATTTCATATGATATAATGAAAAGCACCTTGTGACACTGGATTTAAAAGGTGCTTTAGAAATGAAGTTTCTATGAGATTTTTCATTCCTGCATTACTATACTGCATCAGTGTGATGGGCTTGAATTAAGATTCACTCTGATTAAATTGCTTAATCCCTGAACTTCAGTTAAACACAGACACAGATGACAAACACAGATAACACAGCCAGGCCACGCCATACGCAAATATAGCCTGAACACTCTTATTACCCAGACACTATAACAGAAGATATGTTAATCTTTAACGACACAAGAATCTGAATCATTGTTATTGTCGCACAAGACTTTTTTCAGCTCTTAGAAAACAACCGTGCAGGCCTATCACACGACGTAAAATATGGCTGCGGGTGTGTGCATGTGTCTGTGTGGGTATAATACAAGGGGGAGGAGGGTGGAGTTGTGTAGGTGTTGTACCACTGACAGCTGCAGTGCAAATATCTTGTAGCTTGTCCCAACTCAGAGGAATCTCACAATTCAGCACCACACCCCTCAGGATCTGGGTGAGTCCCATCTGTTCCCTTCTCTTCTTCTTTCAGGGACACCCCCTCTCTCCTCAGCTCTCTGTATTTTGACCCACCTTACCCAGTAACCTTCTTAAAGTGTCCGTCTGTGAATGTGCCATTTCATTTATACATCTTTTGGCTTAATTCCTCTTATTTTTCTGTTTCCTAGTTTACCTTTGATTTGCTCCTCTCCTCTCATCCTTCACAGTTTTCATCTCTCCTTGTTTGTCATTAGTTTCTGAATCTCCCAAGAAATATCTCAGCATGATGACACAGCAAACCATTCCTTGTAACATCTCATTTTCTAGGTGATTTCATGTCCTGGATGAGAGTGAGATGATCAAGATCAAATTAGGTGCTAAGGTGTCACAGCTGTACCATTCTATTTCTCACATTTCACCCTGATGTTATTCTACATGTTAAACCTGTTGCTTTTCAGTTTCACAGTAAATAAGATTTTCTCACTATAAGTCTGGCAGTAGTGTTTCAACCATATAATGACTGGATTCTTAAAGAGTATCTCTCTCATAAAAATTCAGCAGTCCATAAATTATTCACCCTCATATTGCTTTCTCAGCACTTCACATTTACTATGCATAGAAATAGAGGTATATGCTAATCCTCCAATGAGCCAGCTCACCTTCAGGGGCGTCCTCTGATAACATGCTGTCCTGTCTCAGTCTGTCTTCCTCGTCATCAAGTGAAAAATGGAGAGAAATAGAGAAGTATCAAGCCAGTACATTCAGTCCTATTGTATCCCGGCAGTCGTCAGAGTAACAGTAAACCTATTGTAACGGCGCCTGGCGCTGGGGTGACCCTGCTGTCCATGCTCCCTGGCTCATGTGTGCTTGTGTGTGTGTGTGTGTGTGTGTGTGTGTGTGTGTGTGTGTGTGTGTGTTTGTGTGTCTGAAAGTGGGTGAGTGTGGGCGCATGGATACCGGGGTCATGTGTGGGTGTTTGTACAGGCTCCAACTTTCCTATATGAGTGTGAGCGGGTGTGTGCAGGGGGAGGCTGTGATGATAATGAGTGACAGTAACAACTGCGGGCTGGGAGACCTCCGCAGGGGCTAACTTCTTTATTAAGAGACGACCTGACTGATGTGATAGTGTTGCGCTCTAGAGGCTAAAGCTGGTGTGAACTGCAGCACAACACCCCCGACCCAAAGTAATGGTCTTTTTGATCAGTTTGCATTGTGTGTGTGTGTGTGTGTGTGTGTGTGTGTGTGTGTGTGTGTGTGTGTGTGTGTATGCATGCACATGTTTGCTCAAGTTCTATTGCTTCCTGCAGTGAAGAGGAGGAAGCCGAGAGAAGGAGTGCCAGTGCTCTAATACAGCCTCCTTCTTGCAGTGGTATGGCTGGAATGCAGGTGTACACATACATGCATATGGGAGTGCAGCAAAATAAAAGTGCATAGGCCGGCTCTATAAAACAATTGAAGATCACATAGCCTAAAAGGTTTGTCTCAAAGGGCTTTGCAGTTAGCACAATACTCTGTATCCTCAGACCCTCTGTTCAGATAAAAACAAGACTAAGAGTCTACAGCCATGCCAGTGACCCTGTGAGGTCGTGCCTGAGCTAAATGCCAACATCAGAATACTAACATGCGCGCAATAGTGAGTTTACTTTAAGCTCTAAATCAATCTCTTTAAAGGCCTTCTTATTAAGAAAATGCTTTCAATTCCTGGTAGCATCACTGATTTTACAGGTTGTTTGAAATTAGGGGAAATTCCTGTTTTAATTTTTACAACATTCAACCACTGGCTTCCTGTGACAGTTTGTAAGGCTATTTTTAGAGACGGCTACAGTTACACTTTAGGATAACATTATTTTAACACAAATTCCTCTATTGATTGAATGGTTTTTAAGTTAAGCAATGGGATTTTTAACTAACATCCTAAAACTCAGATTACACCAGTGCACCAGTTCACTACACTATAAAATCCTGGTTAACCACATGGCTCTTGCAGTCTTAATGTTCAGACATATCCTGACATGAACTGATGCAAATTTGCATCGATACATGCATGAACATTTAGCCCTCGGGGACACCTTCACAGTGCTTGTTTTGTCTGATCAACAATCCAGACTTTCAAAATTGTTTGTAGTTGAATAATTGATTAGTTGGCTTATCACTTAAGCTCTCCTGGAACTGTGGGGTAGTTTGATTTATAACATAGAATCACATTTTACAAACTGTTCATATGTTTTTTTTTTATGTAAAAATCTTAATTTTGTAAAGTAACTAGTAACTGCAGGTGTCAGATAAATATAGTGGAGTTGATGAGATATAGAAGTGTAGTATATGAGTAAAGAAATATAATCAGAAACTATTTTGATTATTAATCAATTCATCAGCCACGCAAATGATTAATGAACTGGGCTTTAGGAAAAATCTATTAGCCATAGCTATCAGCCAGCATATTATTTTCTGATATTTTATAAACTGAACAATTAACTGCTTACTCAAGAAAATTATCTTCAGATTAATTGTGGTTAATAAGTAAAATACTCATATGTCGCAGTCCTGTACTGCATATTAAATTGCAGTATCCTGTATTTTTAAATATCCCCTTTTGGGTTTCTCCTTTCTAAAGGAAAGACACTTTTGGAACAATATGGAAATTCTGGTATTAAGAGTAACAAGCAGTAACAGTAAGTCTATATCTTTAGGGAGCATCCCATGTGTTGAATTGCTGATGTGTATCACACTAAATGAGGGATACTGGATACTGTAGCAGGCCTCCCCTCTTCACGTCTGTGCCCTGGGTCTGACCTTGGGCTTTCTCAAGGGATCGGTGCCATGTGTCCCCTCAGCTGTGGAGAATTAAGAGAGAGACAGAGAGCAAAGAAGAGGAAATGGAGTGAGACTCTACTTGGCATGAATCTTATGTTCAAAGGGTTGATGCTCTTACAATAGGCACTTGATTGACATGTGTGTGTGCATGGGCTACATAGGACCTGCATGTATATTCCTGGAGCTGGGGTTGTGTGTTGGTAGGTGACAGTGGGTGTGATGGCTAATCTAGCCCCTTGGTGGTTTTGATCCCCTTGACTGGTAAGAGATGGGGGCATGGTGCCTTTATGTCTCTGGGATCAGCTGCACTAAGTCTGAGCTTAAGAAGTGAGATCCGGTATAAGAGTGAAACTACAAAGGCTGTGTGCCTGAAATAGTGCAGGAAGGGCCTGGGGAATGAGCACACACATGTCGCACTTGTTGCTCATCCGATCGGTCATAATTTGCGCACACAGGATCAGACAAAAAGATCCAAGCTTATAAATTAGTTCTGGACAGCTTTGTCAGACAGCGTCCTCTGCTGACAGACACCAGTACAGCCCTATTAATTAGACTGATAATTAGACTTAAGACAATTTTAAAGGTTATTCGAAAGTTTTCCTTATTTTTATCGTCATAGCAGAAGGTTTTAGGCAGTTATTTCCAGACATATCAGATGTCTTATCATTTGCTAGTTTGGTAGGTTTTTGCTTGTTATGTGATACTGAGTAGACATGGTGCAATACTAAAATTTCTGGAGAATACTTTTATGTATGTAATTCTTCTCTGCTTTATCCTACTAATGAGTATTGCCTGTGTATTGAAAGCCTAATACATCTTCTTCCTCTGTGCCATAGAGCTTTGAGCACTGTACTCAGTCCCACACACACCGTCCTGCTGACTCAAATATTCACCAGGGCACCAAACATGTATTAATTGGCAGCTGTGAATACTCCCCCTAAAAATGCAGCACTTAAAACTGTCTGAGTTACATGTGTTAAAAACTACAGTGGCCAGCTGTTTCAGGAAATTATTTTTGAAAGGGCTTGGGGCTGAGCGCCACAGACTGGGCAGGGAAGCTGGAAAGTACTGAAAGACAAACTAATGCATTATTGGTATTTTCATGAGACTTGTGAACATATACACAATACAGAATAACACTAGACTTATCTTTTAAAATATTTCACCATTTCACAAGTGCAATAGCAAGAAAATACAGATGCAAAAAGACCAGTCAGTTAAAGAGACAGGAGTCATATCTGAGAAAGAGAAGAGCCTTTTATTCAGCACAGATTTTATTCCAATCTTTTTCAAAGGAGAGAGCAAGGAGAAGATTGTTTGAGAATCAGTTGAAGGTGACAAGGGAAGCAATGAGGATAACATGTACAATTTTTTTTTCTCCATTTTTCCATTTTTTTTCTAGCCACAAATGTTCATAATGGGAAAGTACACCCAGTAAAAGCTTGGTTACTGCTGCATTTCCCTACTGTGAGCATTTACTGCTATAGTACTATTGATCGAGGACAAGCACCGCGATCATATTTCTTGTTTCTTAGTGTGGAGTTCTTACATCGGAAGTCATAAATTTAAAGAAAAAAAGCAAAGCAAATAATAAAACTCACTTATTTTTCACTTTTGGCCCTGAATGTATATAATTTACAAATCTTATTCTTAACAAGCCAACCTTTGAAACTTGATTGTTGCATTTATTTTGCAGGAGGCAAGATCTGAGTTACTTTTTCCACTCATCCTAATTATTCGGCATGAACACTATTGAGCTGTTGTATAACCAAATTACCAAAATTTGGCTAAACTCTAGTGTTACATCTGGAGAGTTTTACAGTAGCAGTGTAACCCAAGAAAGTGAAAAAGACAAAAGGTAAGGGAAAGTGGTGAGTCGTCTAAGATCTGTCTAAATCAGCAAAGGCAGAAGAATGCACCAAATGAATGCATGTAGCCTGCATTCATTTATTTCAAACACACGGTAAACCAACTACTTTAAAGGGAAGCTAGTAGTTGTCTTACTTTGAATCTCTATAATGGAGCATCACAACTGAACAACACTCATCATGTCGAGAAAAAGAAACACCAGAACAGAAGCAATGACAAATAAAGATGAGGCAAAGCACAATGTTTCTTTGAAAATCAGGACGAGAAATGCTGCATGTGGGAGACAAACGGTAGAAGTCCTGTTTAGCCAGCTCCTGAGCGTGGCTTTTATTCTGCTTTGTCCACTCTGATGAAAAGGGGCTTTACCTGCAAACCCCACAACACCAGCAGTCTCCAGCAGAACCATGAGGTAGATCACTGGTCAAACTGACCACAAGAGAAAAAAAAAACCTCCTAAAAGATGCCCATTGGGTGTAAAACTTGTAATTTCATAAAAGTAGGGCTCTTGTTTCATGTCATGTCTTGACGTTTTTTTAAAAAAAAAAAAAAAGAAAGAAAGAAAGAAAGAGGAAAATAAGGAATTACCTTGCTCTGAGTTTGCCACCGTTCTTTTTTCTCAGTATTGCCTTGGGACTCTCATAGCCTTTATTGCCACCAGAAGACTAGATAGTGAAAACACTCAATGTAAATCTTCATGATTTCACACACACATTTGATCAATCAGATAGAAATATGACACCTGATCAAGTTCGATGAAAAATGTTGGAGAATGTCTGATGTGACGTAAGGAAGGCACCTTTTCCAATAATAAATTCATTAATTTCCTAATGAAATGGTCACCTGTGTCAGCTGTCATGTGCAGTTGAACATGAAACTGATTTTGTAAGCCTGTCTGTGGCCGCTTTGAAAACCAAAATGAAGCTATTCTGAAACTTTAAACTTCAGTGCAAACAACGTTTTGCAAGTTTTTTCATATATCACAAAGAAAGGAACTATGAAATCATAGAAACCTTGGAGGGGGGAGGAGGGGGGATATCTCAATCTCATGCATTGTATATTCCATCATACTGGGAAAGGGTGGGGTGGGGTGGTGGGGGTGTTCTAAGGAGTGGAGGGGCGGCGGGAGGGTCCTCTGGTATTGGGTTGAGAATCCATGAAAAAAGAGAAAAAGAAGAGCATGTTGTTTCTTATCAAAATAAATCTTGTTTTTCTGTGATTAGCCAACTGCTTGAGTCCATTTACACTGTCCTCATCTTCCACCACAAATGTCGGGGCTGTGCAAAAAAGTTCATGTGTCTGGTCCAATCAGAGAAGGCGTTGACTGTATTCATTGTGATGTCATCAGCAACTTCCCACCTGCTCTCTGGCTCACGGAGCAGTAAAACAGCCTAAAAATAAAGATACAGTAAGCAGAAGCGCTGGTGTAAAAACCACAAACTTACATGAACAGCAGCATTATAATCTCTGAGCAACACAGTGTAGTTTTTAATAAAGGAGGGTAATAGGGTCTTAAGAATTATTAAAGTATTGATATGAAGTTTTTATTCTACTAATTTAAAATTCCCATCCGCTCAGAAATGCATTTTTCTTATTGGTTCTTCAATTCATCTGCTAAAGGTTGATGAAAGTTTCTCTATGCTCACCTTAAATCTGAGTTCAACACATGTACGTATGGGCAAGATTTTGAGACAGGCTAGTTTGGAAGCTAAATGTGGTGCAACATGCAACTTACATGTGTGTAATGTGGAAACTTGAAGGCTTCAGTGCACATACACTGAGAATTTTAGTGACGTGGGAGACATCTCATGTCCAACAGTTAAAGTTTTGAAATGAGAAATATTTACTTTAATTCATAGACTATAAATCTATAAGAGTTTTATTAATTATAACTTTTTACAACCTGGTTACCCCCGAAAGCCTTCATAAATGGCTTATAAGTGATTTATAAAGAATGAGTAATTGATTGATAACCATTAATAAAGCAGTTACTTACAACATACAAACCCTTGGTGTGGTACCATTACTTCTACTATGTGGCAGAAAAGTTGCTGAAAGAAACAACTTTCTGGCCTTTATGTTAGACAGCCTACATTCAGACACTGAAGTGTACCTGTGATTACTTGCTGAGCTGACTGTACGGAGATGAGTTGTTGGAAGAATCCACTTGCTGCGGCGTGCCATTATCCTGAAAAGCAAAACAGCGTCTCTCATTGAGAACGTGATAATAACTATCTTCACTGCGTTTGCACTGAGATAATTGATAGTTTTAGAGGCCGAACACTTCAAAAACAACTCATGCCCCTATGAATGGAAGAGGGTTGGACATGCATGAGCTTTTGTAATTTTCTAAAGCAAATATTGTTTCAAGATATGTCACAGTTAAATAGACATTGGGTATATGGTGAATGTCTTGAATGAAGATTTGAATGAAACTAAGATACAATAAACTTACAGGTGGTGGCTGCATGGGGGGATACTGAGGCATGTAAGCTCCCTGGACACCAGGGTTGGCAGCAATATACTGTAAGATAAGAAAAAATTAAATTAAAGTCAAATGATTGAGTGGTATATAACATACAGTCAGACCAGAAAGACTGCCTCGCTATACATGCATCTTGAGTTACTCAACTGTATTTATAAAGCACTATAAACATAGAACTATTGATCCAAATTTACAGCACAGGAAGAACAAAAGCATAAGAAAGGAAAAAAATAAAACACAAACTCCTGGAAAAAAGAAAATGCAAGGCAGGAGAAAGGGAACTGAGGCTATTGAGAAACTCTGTCATATATATATATAAATTATTCCTTTATCTTGAAGATCTCTGAGCCTTCATTTGGTTGTTGGGTCATGCACACATAAGTGCCTAGCCCAAATGGACATCAAATAAATTAAAAATTTAAAGACAACTGCTGCAGTGGGGCAACATTGTTGTCAGACATGAACATATCTTTGTCTTCTGTCCCAAGCAAATAAAATTTCTAATCCTGCATTCAGATAAACTCATCTCAAAATAAGGACATTTTAAAAAAACTGTTGCCCTTAAATCATCATAATGGTCAAGAGAACGTGACTATCAATGTATCAAATCAACGTATAATCATTGTTTAAACAGAAGCCAGCATTTTGTCATAACATTTGTAAGTATTTTCTATTTAACTATACAGATTTGATGTGATCAACACTCTGGGAGGAGGATATCCCAGAATTCCACTCACCGCTCCAGTGTTACCCAATGACAGCTGACCCATCTGCTGAGTAATCATGGCTGTGGGGTGCAGTGGCATGGAGGGATCCACAGAGGGAGACATCACAGCAGCCTGTAACACAAGGCAACTCAGTGTTTTTTTTTTTTTTTCATATCACATGATACAGTTACAAAAACTATATCAACTAATTCTGAGAAAACACAAATAAGTAGGACAGACCAAAAAGATTAAATGGGGAAATAAATGGTATATGTCTGAGGTTTGACAAAATGTAAACTAATACATTTGCAGCACTAAGTCTGTTATAATGTAGTATTCTGATGTAAACATCAAGTATTCTTTGCTCCTGGGCTATGCTAAGGGATGAAAATATGTAAAAGCTATGACATTGCCAGCTGTACTCTGTTTTCAAATGGAATATATTCCTTTAAACATGACGCCTTTAGGGAATAGACCATTTCCTACTAAAAAGTGGGGGAGGGGGCTGATCAGCAGAGACACTTGTTCCGCTGGAAACCATCTGTTGGAAGAGTCAAAGAGTCACAAGACTGTCTCTGCTTCAGGCATTTCCTGCTGGATCCAAAGGGAGGAGGAGGAGGAGGGGTGGGTGGGGGGCAGTGGCTGAATGTCTTCTTCGTTGTTCCATTTCTCTTTCATGCACACTCCAACACACATATACACAGTTATAATATATAAATACACAGTGGCTGTATTTCCCAGAACTCGTCTCAGCTCTGTCCTTCTACATTTGGGGAAGTTTTGGACGTTGTTAGTTTGACAATGTCAGCAGAACAGGCTGATTAAAGTCACACTCTGAGTTCCTGTGAGTTCAGACCTTCAGCTGTAGTGATGATACACACCCATTTCCTGTACACAGAACAGGAGGCAGTGTATGAGAAAAAAAGGGGCAATTGCCGTCATTCCCTTACCGGGTGTTGCATGATGTATGGTTGATGCGCCACCCAAGAATGGCTCTGTACCTAACAGAGGGTCAGACAGGGAGGGAGGGGCAAAATGACAGATGAAAAGAGAGTTATTGTTGCGTCTTGAATTAAACTAATATATTACAAACTAACTTTACAATACTTATCAAGCATTATTTTGTAAGTAAAAATGCATGGCTTTTAACAGTCTAAATCCCAGATTAGTGATGCAATAACAAATACCATAACCATCCATCCTGTTTTAAAGCCACTGTTCCTGCTCAGAGGTCCTGGTCAACCATGACAGCCCCAAAATATCCAAAGCCTTCAGTTTTTTTAGGGCCAGTCTAGTTCCTCCTCTGTTGGCACAGCACTAAGAGACTTTTAAACCACCGCAATGACCTCAGCCTTTAAGATGACCTCCAAACTATCTGAGAGTATGTCTGTGTAGGAAGCTGGGAGAAGGTTATCCTGGTAGCCTTTTACGAACATGAACCATAATCTGTTTCAGATACAACTTTTTTGGCCTAAGTCCATCATTGCCAACCAAGTCTTGAATCCTGTTTTAGGTCTGCAGCTTCCCTCACTGATGCTGTCCACCAGAGGGCTCTTGGGCTGCCGACCTTCAACCATGGGTCTTTGTAACCACTTCCACAACCCTCAACGCAAAAGGTAAAAAAACAGGTGTTTTTGATATTGGCAGCACAAATAGAGGGTTTCTTGGATGGGATTGCTAAATGCAGACTGTCTGGGTGTGCATATTTAAATTATATCTTACTGTGTAGCTGAGAGGAAAGGCCTCCTCCATCTCACTAAAAAGGTGAGCCTTTGTCAAAACTAGTTGCGGATTGGGATGAAAACCTCCTTGATCAAAAACAAGAAATCTCATACAGTAAGTGTCTATAGTACCAGAGCCAGAAAGATGATCGACTTTGCAGTTGTGTCATCAAAGTTAAGGCCATGTTTCTTGGACAAACAGCATGAAAAGAATGTCTGAGATTATTATTTACAACTTTTCACTACCTCCCCACATGATGGGAATGTCTACCACACAGGCCTGGAAGACCCAGACATGTTGTGGATTTATCTGGAGCGCATCTGGTAGATGACTCTCTTCAAAACCTCTATTGTGTGTTGCAACCCTGCTAGACAAGCACCCTGTGCAAATGAATTTCAAGCAATGGATGTGAGTGTTTGTAGGAAGTGGTGCATAGAAAGAAATGATTCCAAAGTAATGAGTCAAACATTAAGCAAAACTGAGCAAGGACCCAAGTCAGAGAAAACACTTTTTTTGACAACTTCACTCTTATGAACCACTAAGTGTAATGTTACTTTACATGATTTCTGGTTGGCCAAACTCTTCAAACACTAAAATATTCAAATGATCATCCACTGCTACATGGAGCTGCCAAAGTGTGAGGTGGCCCAGGGCAGCTTTAACACCTATTCTTACATCTATAGCACCTGTACTACCCACACACAAGCAAAAATACAGCCTAACCTCAAATGCAGCATAAAGGGGAAGAGAGAGAGTGTGTGAGAGAGAGATGATTTAAATTCATTTCTGGCCTTTGGACAAGTTTATATTCCCTCATAAAAGGGATCTTCTGCAGTACCTGGTAAGCAGAGACTGGGGACATGTAAGGAGACATTGCAGGCTGCACAGTCATTATCCTGTTGGTCACTGGATACGGAGAAGGATAGTACCTAGGAAACAGGCAGTATGTCAAAATAAAGCTGAAGATTTATGAGGCGAGTAAAAAGTCAACCGATGTCATGAACTGCTACAACCTGAGCGCAACTCACCCATTCTGTATAGCCGCTGAGGAGGGGTCGTAAGTGAGAGTCATCCCACCCTTAGGTGAGGAAACAGATGATTAGACAAGACATCGTAACAACTGACAGGAAATAATACAGTACATCAAAATGATCACGTTGTTAAGAGTTATATGACTTATAATCAGTCATAATATGGAAATAATTTAAGCATTTGAAATGTCATATGAAATGTACATATTCCGGTAATGTTCTTTCATTTTGAAAAGATGGCAAGATTGACTACTTAATTAGCATTTACATTGATTTCTCCAGGATTATATAGGAAAGATTTTTGCCAGTGGTTTACGAATTCTCTTGTAGACCGGGAAGTCTAAAGATTTCATTTTGATTGTCATTCAGGTTGACTGGACCAGCACTCTGGTTCTGGCTTATGTTAATTTATGATGTCTTGTAAGCCCATGTGTGGGGGATGGGCACAGCCTGACACCTGACAATAATAAAAAACTCCATTCACTCATTCTCATCACATTAATAAGAGGCATAGAGGGAGCAAAAGGTCACAGGATATGCAAAGTGATAGGCAGATACATACTAGTCTGAGGTCCCCTGTCTGTCCATTGGAAACAAATCCGCTGTGAGCATGTTTCTTCCTTTGACTGTCTGCAAACTTACACAGCAAGGGCTGAGGGGGAGCTGAGCAAAGCACAAAAAACAACATTTTAACAGTCACTCAACAATCAATTATCGCTGCCTCCGCAGTTTTCATAGGAAGGAAAGTGTACAGGAAGGTGAAATTCTTTCCTACCTAGAGCTCCAGAAGCTATCTTGATAAACTTTCCATTAAAGTGGGAGATGACTGCATTACACTGTTCTGTTGTGTCCATCCTGACAGGGGAGAAGACAAAACAAAAGCCATCACTCATTATTAAATCACACAGAATCAATCTACAGTAAAATTTTCTTCAACACAAAGTGGCATTGTTTGGCATGACACAGATTGGGATAGCTCTTGGACACCTTTATTTTAATATATTTTAATGTGCACATTCTGTACCGTTATATAAGACAACCACAGTCGACTCAGATTCTTACACAAATAATCTTAGCTTTGTGTATAAGGAACATGAGCTAATAAACAGTATCTCAGCTTGTCTTCATTGGGCTTCCCGTCAATAGCAGCTTTGGTAACTGTATTTCAATTTAAGATTCAGTGAGAAAAATATTTTGAAGATCATGGGTGGATCTCTAAAGTCAAAGAATAAAGTCAACACAAACAGCCTCTATGTTTCTTGCATGAGATCATATTTACACGGTTTGCTATTACAAACTTACTGACAGTAGTTTAAACACAAAGCAAGCCTTGTACAGGCAACAGGTCATGACTCGCTCTAGTTAATAAGTCTGACAGCTGAACTCAAAGATACAAGTGAAATTAAAAACCCACCATCATGGTAAATAATTTGTTGCAAATATTCCTATTTTTAATAAAATTGGCAAAAAAAATTAATCAATTACTGTACTTGGAAAGTAGCTACACAGTGTCATTGCCATTGCTAAGCACTAGATACAATTATTTGAGTGATTAGTTCATGTTGTGTTAGTGTTAGTTCATTATGTATAATCATAGGGTTTGATAAACGCTGTGGGTTTATTCTACAACTAATTTAAAGGTGGTCCTGCAGAGAAGGAATGAACACTCCTTCTGTCAATCTTCTGTGACTGACCTGGCGAAGCCCACGCCTCGGCTGTTGCCACTATAGTCTCGGAGGATCCGTGTGGAGACGACCTGGCCAAAGGGCAACAGCATGTTCTCCAACTCTTTCTCATCCACAGAGAGAGGCAAGTTGGAAATGTACAGATTTGTTGGGTCCTGCTCCTGTTGCTGTTTATAAAACAGAAGACGGATGTATAGGAAATATATTGAATGCAATGCGTTTTATAATATATTTTGCATGTGACATTTGACCTGAGAGAGAACTACATGCCAAATTGCGACTACAATTTCTCATGAACCGGGCAAATTTTCACTGAACCACAGATAAAGGCAGTGCTGCACTGTCTCTTCAGTGACAAATGAGTCCGACAGAATATATATTTCTCTGCTATGAAACTTGTCTGAGTGGATCTAGGTTTGAGATTCAGCTATATGGTTAATGGTCACAGGAAGACAGTTGGGTAAACAAACATTAATAAACTGTCCTGCACACACACATGAATGCACCCATGCATACACACAGGCACACACACTGAAACACACATCATCTGTACTGTGCAGCAGCTCAGCGCCTCTACGGTCTTCCCTAGAAACAGCAGGAGAGCAGCGTAGCCTAGCTACCACAACACACAAACTGTGTTCTGCTGTGTTTGTTTCAAACAGAGCAGCTACTTGCGGGTCTCCAGAGAGCAACCCTTCATCAATGAACAGGGAACTGGGCTGGGGAAGGGAAGGGACTGAAAAAAAACAAGATGATCCAGACAATTTCTGCTGCCCACTAAAAAACAAATCACAGATGTGATGCAGAAATATCTTCTTTGTTGTCTAAAAATAATTTTGAAAAACTTCAATGAGTCACAAAGGATCAACAGTGGGTCAGAGCAGCAGTGTTGTTGCTACAGCGCTTCAGTGCAGAAATAGCTATATGTTTCTGTTTTGAATGATAATTGTTAATACTCAGGTAAAAAAAATCAGCATAGGCTCTGAACTAACCAACATGGCGTGAGAGTGTGTGAGCTGGTGGTCCTGTGTGTAACGTTGCACACTGACTGACAGGTTATTTGGCAGAGAGACGTGACATCTGGTTTCTACAGTGAAAGTAAATGGGGTCACGGGAGGAACAGCTTGTCAGCTGAGGTCATGTGGCCAGTCTAATGTCATTCTCCAACACACACTGGACACATGCACACATTAAAGAAGTATAACCCTGCAGAGATGTTCATGAGCAAGACAAATATGGACACACACACACACACACACACACAAATGCCTGTACCAAACTCACCTTGGCCATCTGGGCCTGTATGCCGCTGGTTTTCAGAGCATGTACAGCCTTTAAAGCAGCTGCCGGGCTGTCAAAGTCCACAAACCCATAACCTGTAATTAGCAGAACAGTATTTACAAGAATAGTCACCAAATAATAAGAGGATCTATCATTGTTAACTGAGTGATGAGTCATATATGTTGATATTTGTTGTCTATTATTGATATCTCTCATATTATCAATCATGATGCTGAAATTCAACATTTTTGGGCAATCTGCTTATTCAGAGTTAGATGAGAAGTGTGATACCACACTCATTCCTGTGCAGCCAATATGTAGCTGGAGCCAGCAGCTGGTTATCTTAACATAGGGATAGGAAACTAAGCTAAGAAACTCTGCCTACCAGCTCCTCTAAAGCTCACTTATTAATATGTTACATCTTGCTGTACAACACTGAAGCATATAAATGACAAGTTGCAGTGTTACAGGGGATTATTTCTTGGCTGGGCACAGTGGAGTCTTGAAGTCAAAATGTCAAACTATGCCTTTAAGAACCAACCAGGCATCTATGTCTAAACCAATTTAGGACAAAATGCACATATTTGGCATGCCTTTCCAAAGCATACCAAGGTGTTTCTGATTTTTGAATATGTTTTCCCATCATCCAGTCAGTCACTGGTTTCTATTTATTACCATGAGGTGTAAATCTGAGACTCTAAACCTGCTTGAGTTTAGTAATCCATCATAATATGCTTTTATTTTTGTCAAACTTATGTTATCACTGCTTTGCAATGCAGTTAAGACTTTGTAAATCAATGTGCACTCTCAAATGTGATGTTATACAAAAATGAAAACAAGTTTGACAAAAATAAAAGCAGACACATTCATTGCTTGTGTTCACCGTGATGGATTACCAAACTCAAGCTAGTATTGGTCGTGGCAAGCTCATTTTCATACCCTGTGGAAATGAATGGAAACCAGGGGCTTGTGTGGAAGGTCAATGGAAATTCAGTCAGAACGTCAGATGAAAAGAACAGTTATACTGACAGTTCATGTAAAAAGTGTATCATGTGAGTCTCCACATTTAAACATGCAGTAGAGATATGTTCTAGTACTAGAAGAGGATTTCAGTTATATTGTTAAATACATCTACACCATATGATAGAGCACTGAACGGTGACTGGTACGTGACCTTACTGACCTTTACATTTGTTGGTTGTCTTGTCCAGGATTGCCTTTGCTGACTGAATCTTGCCATACCTGGGCACACATCAACATGTGGATTACTGTCAACAAACTCTCTTTGAAAAGCATCAGCAAGGGAGACTGGTGATTGTCTGTTATGAAAATGTCTCTTAATAAGCTTGGACTTCTCATTATGTGTTGTTAATGTCAGTCAAGTTTCAGTGCACCCCTTTGCACAAACTGTACAGAGAGTACCTTTACTCATCATGACAGTCTAGCAAGATCAAAAATAAAAGACAACACAAGCAGAAAAGAACAATTTATGGAAATAATGAAAACTGGGTTAGGGTTAGAGATACCTGGTAATTTCACAGGCACACACTGTACATCACTACTCTACCCTACATGTTTCTAAACATTGTGAATCCAATTTTGCTACAGGCTTTCGGACTTTGCTGTATGTCTGACTTCATACTAAAGTTGAACTGTGGCACCAGCTGAGCTGTGAGCAGCTATCTGAGCACACACACTATACAGACTGAATGCCTAGCTTACATCACCATTCAGACCTTGTTGCTATGAAAAGCGCTTTCATTTCTGCTTTGTGCTGGCAAACACCATTGGGAACATGAACAAAACACAAGCAAACAGGACACAAACAGCTGCTGCTGCTGGTTACATGGGTGAATGCCTTTCTCCATATGTTCGTGATTCACAGAGAAACAGGGAAGACAAAACTCCACCACCAAATTATGGCATCCACCACACTAACCACTCGAACTGAAGCCTATAGTATCAAGTATTGAACATGTTCACCAGGTTGTTTTTTTTAGACAATCATTTTTGCACAGTTGAGCTATGATTTGTGTGTGTGTGTGTGTGTGTGTGTGTGTGTGTGTGTGTGTGTCTGTTTATAGGGTTATGGTGGTTGGAGCATTTTACGTGTCAGTGTACACTATGGTTAAACCAGTGCATGTTTCTGAATGCCAACACTGATGTTTTTGCACTAAAAAAGCAGACATTCTGTACTTTTTTTTGTCAAATTTCTTTCTATTGCAATTTATATGATATTCATTTAGCAAAATCTTTACTTTCTTCTTAGTGACGAAACCTATCGAAAACAACTTTAAAACTGCTGTGAGTTACTGAAACCCTGATGAAACTATACAAATAATTACACTTTTAACAGGTCACATTCTCGTAAACAAATGCTTATATTTTGGGAAATACCCTTTTTTTTTGTGCCAAGAGGCACATGAGAAGACTGATAACACTCGTATCTGTGCAGCAAATATGAAGCTACCGCCCACAGCCAGTTAGCTTAGCACAAAGACTTGAAAAAGGGGGAAACAGCTAGCCTGGCTCTGTCCAAACATAACAAAATATGCCTTTAAAACTCGGTATTTAACATTACAAAAACTTGAGTGCAAAAATAACTTGTTGTGGTTTTACAGGGGTTAGCTGTGAATGTATGTGTATGCGTATATGTATATAATACCATATAATACCATCCAATCATATCATAAGTACAGCATATACCACGCTGTACTGTATTTTTTACTTTGTAGTTTCAATAATACCTAACACGCATCACCGGCATGTGCAATATTAATGGTCAACTGTATATCATATCTGTATTTTGACATCCTCAACCTCCACTATCAGGTATGCACAGTTTTTGTTGGAAAAGAGCACAAGCGCACTTTTGTATTTTATTTTACGGTAATTTATTTTTCCTTCTTCATTCTTAGTTCGTTCCTTATTCTGGTTTATTGTACTATATTTTGTTTTTCTTTGCCTTTAACTTCTGAGATTTTCCGAGCCGACGTTCATTATACGTACTTGAGACAACAAAGTTCTCTAAATCTGAATCTGAATCCGAATCTCATCTAACTCTACAAGAAACCAAATAAATGTATTTACAAAATGTCAAAATATTCCTTTAAATCAAGAATTAATTTACAAAAAACGGTTACATTAACTTAAATGTTCACCCAAGAAAATCACATAAAGATAACATACTGCATTTTTGTACAGTATGTGCCTGTGGTCAGGGAGAGACCTTCATCAAATCAGACTGGAGTGGCAATGGTATTTGATTTCTTAAGCCCGCCTCTGCCCCCTTTTTCAGCAAACACGCATATCAGTGACAAAACACTGGTGTGCACACACATAGGCACACCTGTAGTGTTCATACTGTATATATGTGTGTGTGTGTACTCACTGGTGACAGAGTTTGACCAGATCCAGGTCTGTAGTAGCAGGAGGCAGGCCGCGGATATAAAGGTTAGTTTTGCTGAGCTGCTCCAGGCCTGTGCTGCTGCTGTTGCTGCTGCTGCTGGGACTGGACGGAGTCATGGGGTAGGACTGCACACAGGAAACCCACTGTTAGGAAGTGTATGGGAGCTAGATAATCTAATTTAAACCCAGGTCAACAGTGATCACAAGAACATCTCTTCTGTGTGGAGTGAAAGTGCAGAGACACACAGAGGACACAATCTGACTTTTTTTCTGACTTATTTCATGCACATGTCTAAAAGTCGCTCTTGTACTCCTCTCAAGATGAAAAGCACTGCTCATCAATTATCCACAGTCAGTTTTCTACATTGTGACAGGCTCCAGTGGTGGAAGTCCATTTACTGGAGTACTGTACTTATGTACTTTACTTGAGTATTTTCATTTACATTTGAGTATTTTCTTTACAGATTAAGATTTTACATGAAAAACACGATGAGTTTTTAAAATATGACGCAGTGCTCGTCTATTAAGTACCTGAAATCAGCTACACATTGACAAATAATGACATTACATCCAATAATACAAGATATTACCAAAAATATAACCAAGTACATTTTGTTTATACTTTACCGTATTACTGTACTTTTGTCTAACATTTTGGATATGGGACTTTTAACTGTAATGTAATGTGAGTATTTTTAGACTATAATATCTCTATTTTTACAAAACTAAAGAATTTGAATATACTTCCTCCACTAGCAGTGGTAGGTAGGTTTGACCTTTAGGCTCCTGGATGTTGTAAAAAGGTGATTCTGTCCACCAATAAACCACAGGGTACATTAAAATATAATTATTCTTACATGTGGGCGTTTATGAATCACACTGTGATTAAATCTGTGTTCATGTCTTACGTCCTGTCGTTGTGTTTATCAGAAACCTACAGTTTTCATTTTACTTGTGAGCCAAACCACTCTGTGCTGCCCTGCAAAGCATTTCCTTCCCCTTACTCATTCATTAAAATAGCTCCCAGCCACCCCGAACCCTCTCCAGATCAGATCAAAGACAAAGCATCGCAGAATCACACCATCTGTCCATAACCAAACGACAATCTACTCCAAGTGCCAGAGCCATGGGTTCAACTATGGCCAAGCCAACAAGAATCACTGACATATTCTTCCACAGTCCTGTGATGGTTAAATGTTCATAGCAGCCATTTTTCTTTTACAGATGAGGACTTGATCGCTGTGGCAGGAACATCTGTTAAGCCTGTTATGCGTTCAAGTAGAGGCCTTGCATTTTTGTTGGTATGCAATTACCAAGCTAACTTTCTTTGAGACCACCAAGGGTTCACATCAGGCCTCCGAGAGGGTACGCCTACTCCATTAGAGGGCAGCTATGGCGACATATTTCACAGAGGCATCATCACACCTTGTAGCAGACTAAACCTGCATTACACCTACACTGAAAACTCATTCACTGCTCCCCTACAGGGATTTGGATGTGGCTGGTTTCAGATTCCTGTCCTCAAAAGTAATACACAGTATTTTCTAATGAATAAATATTGCAGTTGAATTTGAAAGGTGGGTATTTGGAGTGTTACAGGGCTGGGGGCTAAAAACTGAACCCACAATCCACTTCATCTGATACAGGACTTATTTTTCCATCATCAGAGGTTGCGTTGTGCCTGCCTGCTATTCTCATCTCCCATCTAAGTCAAAAGGTGTGATGGGAAAGCGGAGGGGCACGGCCTCCAATTACCTTTTTGTTCACCTGAGAGGTCACAATGAAGGATTCAAGCGGCACAGTTCACTCCAGCACACTGACATACATTACATTACATTACAATGTGCTATATGGATTCACCCAGAATGCATTAACCTATAAAAACGGACTACAATAACCGTCATGCATATTGACCAGAGCGGGCGAGAGACTGGGCAAACAAGGTTATATGGACATAATAATAAAAGTCTCGGTTGTAGAGCTACAGATTGGGTCAGCAGCTGGTTTTATCTCTCCGTGTAGCCTATCAGAGCATCAGCTTCCCGTTTGACAGGTCGGCTGAGAGCAGTGGATCTGTTTTAATAGAATTTAATTCATTTGGTATAATAAGGATTTCCTATAAATGCATATATTCCATATGGAAGCCAGGGAGGGCTCTCCAATGTCATTTGTGGCTGCTATTATTCAGGCTGTTTATTCAAAGGCTGCCTCAAGTGTGAGCACAAAAAAAGTAGGCAGAGATTAAAAAATCAAAAGATGTGTGTGTTTTTGGCCTACCTGCTTCCGATTGGGTGTTTTCAGCGGGTGGCCCGTGTTTGCAAAGATCATCCTGGAGGTTATAGATTAATTTATTTCCCAAAAAAATCGCTACGAGGAGCCACTAGAGACGGAATCCAAGAGGTGTACGGAGCCTATAAAACAGCCAGTCGGTTTAGAACATCCGCATACTGAACGGGCTCATTAATGGTGAAAAAGCCTCGGTCCTGCATAGGTATACTGACACATCTATACAGTCAGATGCACACCAGGCGATGGACCAACCCTCCGGTCCGGTTCATTGATCTACGACGTCCTGCAGCAGACCGCTCGGCAGTCCCACCTACTACAGACTAAACCATCTCCGCCTCTGCAGGGTGTTTGACATCAAACACACTGCGTGGCCGCCTCACAAAAACTCGCACTAGCGGTTTGTTTTTTGTGACAAAGGCACGTTTAGACGCCTGGTGTTGGTGGCGTAATTTACAAAGAGCTTTTGGGTTTGATTTGTAGGCGCACGATGAGTTGGGCTGAACACTCGCCGCCTTTCATGTTGTTGTCGTCCGCACATACCAAACATTCTTCACCCCCACCTCCTCCAACCACACAGACGCACACACACACACACACACACCCTCTTCCTCTTCCTACCCTTCCCCCCATCCAACACACTACATGTCAGAGAATCAGGATGCGATGAAGTATGGGCAGGGACTGGCCTGAGCTGGAGGTCACAGTCTCCCTGTAATCCCAACTGTGGATAAGAGTGAACTGATAAACAAATATTTGGAAATATCATTTCATACATAAACTCCTTTGCTATTAGCTACTGTGTTTTCTGAGGCTATATGTAGGCTCCATACAGTACTGTGTGTAGATCATGTGACATAATGGTTTAATTTTGAATTGGGAAAAAATATGGACTCCTTCATGAACTAATAAATCAAGAGAACCATTAATATATTCACTTTTGAGTGCATTCATAAGATTGATTTGCTCCCGCACAATTTGTAAAAGTGTAAACTAAGCATTTTCATATTTGACACACAAATAACTCACACCACTGAGCAATGAAAAAAAAGAGGAACTATAGTTTTCTAGTTTCCCTTCAAAGGTTCTCCTGCTTTTTTAGAATTGATTTCAAGATGCCATAGTTTGTTTATGCTTTAAGATGACTTGGAAGCTCTATGTATTTTTGATCTCCAGCCTTTGACCTGTAAGACCTTTTAGCTTCACCAGACACAGGCTTTCGGTTACTGCTCCCAGAGTGAGGAACAACCTCCCTCACTCCACCAGGTCCAGCCCCTCAATAGAATCAATGAGAAACTGTTCATACCCATCTCTATTCTTTATTTGGCTATTTCATCTGCCTGTGGTTGTGGTTTTAGGTGTTTTAAGCTGTAATTCTTATCACGTTGACCTGTAGCTACAATACTAAATACTTAAATGTGAAAATATGACAAAAACTTAAGTAATCAGGGATACTGGCACCTACATGATACCTCGGTTTAGGGAATATAACCTGTTTGCTGGCAATATCTGATAAAAGAATAAGTGAACAAGCCTAAAATTCTGATTTAAAAAAAATGATGTCAGCTTTAAATACTTGACAGTGTTCAGCTGGTACTCAGAATATATTCACATTCAATCAACCAATCTTACAAAGGAACCCTCTCCTGGCTCTGTGGTAGAAATTTGCAGAGAATGCAACTGAATGGTTAATATATTAAACAATTAATCAGAAAACAAGAAAAAACATGGACTCATCATCTCAATATTTCTAAAATCCTGGCTTTGTCCCTGAGCCCATGCATTTTATGTCCTTTTTGTTTATTGGGTAAATAAACTTAACTTGACATGGTAAGTTACAATAAGGCAACACAACAATATTATACAGCACATCAAGAATATTTCATCTTATTATACATTAACCAGTCAAACCTCACTGAGTCACTCTGGAAACATGCTGTGCAGTCACATTTTGTCCAAACACATTTTCATTCTAATTGAGATTACAGCATTTACAAAGATAACAATTATGTTGCCTGAATTTTGTGGGAAATATATAAAATGATGTCGTCAACAATATCATCATTTAAAGAAATCAAACAAACAACTAAATAAAAAAAAAACAAAAAAACATTCAACATAGAACGAGTTCATTTTTTCCCAACCTAAGGCTATCCAAGTGAGAAACTGTTTGTAAATGTTACTGATTCATGTCAATAAAAAGCTTGTGCATCTTCTTTTACCTTTTGTGTATAAAGTATTTGACTTGCATCTTTTTACAAACCTTACAAGTCATCATCTATGTAAAAGCCACTGGCAAACAGATATTAAATGTCATTCAGACCTTGGGTTCTAATTTCTAAAAAAGAAAACTAGACAGTCGTCTCATGGGGATGACTTTTGGAGTGTTTTGGGGTTATTTTTACTTTTATTCAAAACTGCACAGCACAAAGATGACCACCATAAAGGGTTTTTAGGTTTTATTCAGACAGTTGAAGTAGAAATGCAGCAGAGAAACTTCTGGATGCACAGGTTAAGAGTATATGTGGCCCCAGGGGTGTTTGGCTTAACTGTCAGGGTCCACACTGCCTTCCACTTTTATCTAATTACACTCATTTTATATTCACATAACTTAAGGGCTCAAAGCAGTGCTTGCCACTTGCAGCCATCTTGTTGCAGGTCCTGCTGGAGATTTATAGAGCGAAGCTAAATCCAAATCCCATCAGGGTGCAGGGAAGCTCTTAAAGCATCAAATTTCTCTCCCTTATTTCCTCTGCTGGTAGGATTAAGGTTTCATGCTGGTGTCATGTTACAAGCTACTTCTGATGTTCCTTGAAAAGTCATTCCTATCTAAATAATCAGCTGCAATAGTTGTACAGATGATTTCCTGTGCTTGTTGTTACCCAATATAATTATTGATTAATAAATCCCTCAAATTCAGTGTGTTGTAAACTGGCCTTTAGGTGACAACTGAGGCTTCGTGTAGGATTTAAATGAAAATAAATTATATTTTGCAGATTAAAGATGTGTTTATCGCATCAATTTTCATTGTACTTTTAACCTACTCTGCTTAAAGTGACTCAAATATCCAATAAGTCAGTTGATTTGTTGCCTCTGGCTCATTTATCCATGCATCCATTGTTTGTCTGGGCAATTAATCAATAAGCTTTAGAAGTTACTTCTCTCTGTTCAGAACAACAAAATGAATAGGTTTCGAATTGAACCACTGGGAATCAGTTATAAGCAGAGCTGAGTTCAATGAGATAACCCAGTCAGCAATAACAATTCAGCAACAGTAAACTGTCCACTTCGATGGAAAAATAATGACCGTCTGCTTCCTGTATTGTCTTAACGCTGATCAAGTTATTGCTTACATAAGATCCTTCAGTGGTGAATGTAAACCTGCTGAAGTGTCATTACTGAAAACTGCATTCACACTATAGTAGCAACAACCCATCAGAAATTAGATAAATACTGAAGCCACTTAACTTAGAGGCAGCATTAATAACATATACCTTAGTTAATTCAAGGGCCATGGAAACCAGTATCACCCACCATGAGGAAACACATCCTGGTTAAGACAACAGAGTGTGTTGAATTGTGTCGAGGTAGCAGGAGGTCCTGTGGGTGTGGAGAGGGAGGGACTGAGGAATGTGGATGATTATCTGTGCCTTCCACATCCACTAAAGATTTAGGGAATTTGAAATTCCTGTTGATGACCTCAGTGTGCCAACTGACCTGTCTGGCAGTAACACTGCTGCGTGATGTTGTAAGAGTTGTTCTGCAGGATTGGCAACTGTCTGGCAAGAATACATGAAACCAAACAGAGCTTTTCCACAACCCCAGTGATGGTGTGGTGTGGCTCAGAGTTTGTGGTTCCTTGGGGAATAATGAAATGCTTGCATGCTGAAATTTGAGAAACCACACAAACATCAGAGCAGTTTTCACTCTTTTTAGTTTTAAAAGAGAAACGCTGCATACACATCAGTGCTGTTGATGACACTGGTGCTGTAAGTGCTAGAAGGCAAGTTCAGGATGCATTGATGCATTAAATTTAATTTTAGTTTGTATAGCTAGTTACCTTAAAACATTGACTCAAATGTTCCAGTCAAATTTAATGTTAGTCTTACCATCAGTCTCCTTAGAAATACATATTGACCCACACAGTAATTTCAAAATGAAAGTACAGTATGTGTAGTAGCTACATATTGCACAATGTCATTTCATTTTATACATATAAACTCTTAACAACAGGGTTAAAGATTAAACCTTGTTTGAGGGAAGAGAGACCAAGGGAAACTAGATTTAATCTTTTCCAAGGCCAAATTTTTAAAGATCAAGATAGAATGTTACCGAAAGACGCAACAGCATAAACTGAGGCAAATTTTAAAAATGGCCTCCTGAATTCATTTTTATCACACAGTTTGTTGCTGTGTATGCAAACTCATCTTGATTTCTTGAAAACATGTTCCATTTAAAATATTCCGACAGTCAAACTTGCAGATGTTGCTTAGCTAAGTGAAATGAGACTGTACTTTAAACTTTCGTATTTAAAAGTTCATATTTGTGGGGAACCAGCTACACAGATCCACTGTTATGCTACTGATAATAAATAAATAAAGTAAATAGTTAATTGTTATTCTTGTAAATTTCAAATAGAATTTGTAAATTGTGGAAGCATTTGGCATAATTTTACTGTAGATATGATATATATTACTAGATTTTAAAATGTTACAAGCTGTGTATGCTGCATATTTTTTCTACATCAAGTAATTAACACACAGGAAACCCTGGGTAATGTATTACTATCATAGAAGTACCGTACGGCCTAATGACTACTTTCTTTAACAAATGATGGTTCCGTGTACAGCATAAAATAGAAACTAGTGAAACACACACACACACTTTTTAAGACCTTTCATTGTCTGACTAACAGTCTAAAACGTAAGATGCTGATTTTTGTTTTAGAAAACAAAACTGGCATATTATTATTAATATTATTGACGAACACGAAATGCCATTATGTGGCGCCCCCTTGCGTCTAGATTTTGTGCTTGCATGCCGTGACGTCATTAGAGCGACGGAAGTAGTTTTTCTAAAAAGACATTTCTGGCTGATTCATTGTAGTCAGTCGCTTCGACTCTGCTGCTGACATTAAAACATATTTTTGAACATCCGACAGATTTGACAACAGGTAAGCGAAGTCACAGCTTTAGCACAGCCAGTAGCTTTCATAAAAGACGGTGAGGTGGAGTCAGTGTCAGTAAATTGTCGCTGCTTTTCTGGTGCGAGATGACACGGGCTAAGTTAGCATGAGCAAGCTAATAGCACGGTAACGCTTTCAGTAGCAAGTAACATCAGTTATTGAAATGAGCGATTTAATGCTACTTATTGTTAATGATAATTTCCTGACTTGTTGTGAACTCGGAGTTAAAACATAATAAATTATCATTTTAGTCAAAGATCAGTCTTTGCTTATCCGTTTCTTTATGCCGTGTTTACGTGACTATGGGTTAACTAGCTAACTGGAGCTAGCTAACTAAGCTAACTATTTGGTTGCTAACTTTACTTTTATTCTGCTTTTCTTCGGGTCCTCAAATACAGTAATAATGTCTTGACTTCAGCGGACTCGGGCCATAAAAGAGACGCAATTTAAACTTTATTTCTGTCTGCAGTCAATATTTATTTATGCTTATGCTGTTTTTGATGTGTAAGTTGTAATTTTTTTTATTGTGTTTGTCCATCGTCATGATAAGAAAAACCTTCTGTTGCACTCAAGGACAGAAATAATCAGGTGTTAATTCAACTGTATGATCGTTTTGGAGGATGGCGCCTGCGGTTCTGTTGAATTGTATTGCGTTGAACTGATAGGTGTTTATATTTGCCCACTCCATATGTATATACCAGGTTGTGTAGGTTAAGCAATCGAAACACGTCTTTGCCTAATGCAAAGCAGTTCAGCAGCACCACAAACTACAGCCATCAAAATGATCATACTGTTGAATCAACACCTCTCTAAAATCTTTCCAGTAAAAACTGAACACTATAACCTTCCTGAAGGAGAATTTAGACTGTATTAGTTTTTGTACTGAACAAAAGTAGTACATATATTGTTGTGAACTAAATGTCTTAAGCAAAGTGATAGTGATGTGACAACATACTCTAGTATACTGCATACAAAAGTAAAATTATACTGTTTACCATAACAGCAGATACAGCTGTATACTTTGAAGGCAGGCTAATGATTATTTTGTGTCTGTTTAACAGATCCTGATATGGACCGGCTGCTGAGGCTTGGAGGTGGAATGCCAGGGCTTGGTCAGGTAACACAACAACTGAATTGTCCATAGATAAAGATGATAAACGTACCATAACTGCAGGCAGAAATGAAAACCCCTCTCAGACCTTATTCACACCCCAATCCACCCAATCTAAACCACTGTCAACTTTATCTCTTCTAAATTTCAAATGATAGTTCGTAGTGATTAATCTGAGTGACTGCTGTATTTGGCAGGCCAGAACGACTTTTAAATATGCTATGCTTTGATCCCTCAGGGCCCCCCAACAGATGCACCCGCTGTGGACACAGCAGAACAGGTGTACATCTCCTCTCTGGCCCTTCTTAAGGTAATCATGCATCATCTGCACTAAACATTTTCGGTCAGGTGGTAGTATTCATTTTTGTATTGCAAGTAACACTTATGTGGCGTCTCATTCATTAGATGTTGAAGCACGGGCGTGCTGGTGTACCAATGGAAGTCATGGGACTGATGCTGGGAGAGTTTGTTGATGACTACACCGTGCGCGTGATTGATGTGTTTGCCATGCCGCAGTCAGGAACAGTATGTATTGTCCCTAATATCAAGATTATGCATCGTTAGCGATCTGCTGTAGAAAATCTGTTCCTGATGTCTCATGTAACCTAATGCATTAAGCTTTGCTAGACTGATATGTAGTTGGATAATAAAGGCTTTGTTTGTCAGCTGATGTCTAAATCTCTACAACAGAGTCTGTGATGTTATATTTTGGTTTTGCCCTTTGTCACTAACCGATGATTTTGATCTTCACAGGGTGTGAGTGTTGAAGCAGTGGATCCTGTGTTCCAGGCCAAGATGTTGGACATGCTGAAGCAGACTGGCAGGTAAACCTTACACAGTCAGAATATTTTAATTAGTTCCTATTGTCAGACTTTTTCCTATACTGGCAGAAAAAAATCCTGATGCCTAATTTTTAAAGTGTCAGTTCAATAGATTTTGTCTTTCACTAGCAGCTAAAACGTAAAGTCAGGGCTGGATAATTTTACATGAACCCTGACTCAATGTAATGACCAATGTTCAATGTGAAATTTTGACAGAATGTTTTTTTCCCCCCATAAAATATCTTGAAACATGTTTGCTGTCTTCTTCTCATATTGCTCATCAGACCAGAGATGGTCGTAGGGTGGTACCACAGTCACCCTGGTTTTGGCTGTTGGTTGTCTGGTGTGGACATCAACACACAGCAGAGTTTTGAGGCACTGTCAGAGCGAGCTGTTGCGGTGGTGGTCGATCCCATTCAGAGCGTCAAAGGAAAGGTAAAGATGTTTGGCCACTGCAGAAGAATCCTGTAAATCAGCAGCTCTCATTTTTGGTGCATTACATAAGATCAGCTCTTAGCTATGAATCCAAAGTGAGCTAGAAATAACAGTACAGTACTGTCCAGTAAACTGGTTTCATGTGTGCCCCATGTCTTCTTCAGGTTGTTATTGATGCCTTCAGATTGATCAATGCCAACATGATGGTTTTGGGTCATGAACCACGACAAACCACATCCAACCTGGGTCATCTCAACAAGCCCTCAATCCAGGTAAGGCTTAATACGTGACACAATCACCATCAATCAAAATGAATTTCTTGATCAAACCCTTATGGAGATGGTAGATTGGTAGTATTTATTCCCCTAGTTTCCTCATAAAGATGAAGAAAGAAATCTGACTCAGAAAAACACGTCAGAGACCATCTTGTTGTACCGAAAACGAAAACATACAAGACTTAGACTTAGACTTGTTTTAATTGTCATTCAACAGATACACTGTCAGTGTATATATTAAATGAAATATCGATACCTTGGCTCACAATGTGGTGGACATACAAAATACAAAAATAATATATTCACAGAATATAGAATATAAAATGTAAGATGCTAATATAAGAGTTAAAGTGACAAAAAGAAAGAGTAAAGACAGTAAAGTGACATAGTGATATGTTAATATTGCACTGTCAGAGGTAGCAGCATGTTATAGTCCAGTGTGGGTTCATTGAGGGTGGGTGGAGGGTTGTTGCAGACTGTAGATACAGTTTATTTACTGTGTGAGTGTTCAATATGGAACCATTTTAGTGTGACTCAGCCTTGTTCTTTTCCTCTGTCTCTTTTGGGCATTCTCAGATCGGCACAAAGAAGTTTTGTATAATTATTATTATTTCATGTAGCTGAAGTCAACTTTTCCCCTGTTTGCAGGCTCTGATTCATGGACTTAACAGACACTATTACTCCATCACCATCAATTACAGGAAAAATGAGCTGGAGCAAAAGGTTTGAGACATTTTCCACATTTTCCACTGAGTTAAAAAAAAAAAAATTAGTGGTGGTTTTTAATAGAACATGAGAAATGTGACTTTTGTGATTTTTTTTTTAGATGCTGCTGAACCTGCATAAGAAGAGCTGGATGGAGGGGCTGACCCTGCAGGACTACAGTGAGCACTGCAAGCTCAATGAGACCATTGTCAAGGAAATGCTGGAGCTGGCTAAGAACTACAATAAGGTACACCTTTTAGACATGGTCCATCAGGCTTTTATTCAACTCTTCAGAAAGCTGGAATGGCCTTAAAAACAGAACAAAATGGATCAAAGGTTCTAGTGTGTGTTACTTCATGATTACAGTGATTGGAAATAAGTACATTTGATTACAGTGTTATTGTTGGCTTTAATAACCCTCTTAACAAGGTATTTAAACTCTATTAATACAGAGGTTTTATCACAGTGTTGTAACCAAGAAAATAACCGATCTATCATTTAAATCAAATGCTGACTCCAGCGCAGCAGTCAGATGATCAGTGAGCTGCTCTCTGCTGTGTGGGTGTGCGAGGATTTAACCCACGAGTTTGTGGATACCTGTTGATCCTTATCTTTACTGGTGCAAGCATGCATGCTGTGATTCCCTTATACAAGATTCTTGGGATCTTGCATGACTTAAAAATTGCATTCAGTATTTCCTCGGAGCAACGGAAAATGCAGAAAGTGCAAAACGCGTACAGATACCCATGCATGACGTGGCTCTTTGAGGTGTGCTCCTCCTCAATACGCTGTCATGTTTCCACCTCAGGCGGTTGAAGAAGAGGACAAAATGACCCCAGAGCAGCTGGCAATCAAGAATGTTGGAAAACAGGTAACAAAACAACTTTCAGATAAAAACATTCAGGGATGCTAATTTTTTTTAATGTTAGTATAACATACTGCAGCATCAAAGTTAGTGTTAATGATAGGTGTTGATTAGAGATAAAGAGTTAAATGACAGAGAGAGTGCATTGGATCAGAGTCAGATTGTGAAGACTGGCAGTACAAGTACAAGAAGAGATGGTATTGCTTTGTCATTAAGGTTACCGTAAGTTTGTTTGAAACCAAAGACTTGTCACAACAGAATGCGTATTTGTTTTTTTCCTTTTTTTTCGTCCCTTGTCTAATCTTCCGTCCTTCCTGCAGGATCCCAAGAGGCACTTGGAGGAGCACGTAGATGTTTTAATGACATCCAACATTGTTCAGTGCCTAGCTGCCATGTTGGATACTGTAGTTTTCCAGTGATGGCCCTGTGTGTATAACTGTTAATATTGCAACCCTTGTCTTCTTTTATATAAAATAAATGTATGTATGAAATGAAGACATTGATTTGTGTCTGGTTTGCCTTGGGCAGCATGGGTGGTACCTTATTGTGCTATTCAGACAGCAGGTTACATGATTCTGCACATAACTTTGTTTTAGTCAAAGTACTGTGTCCACATTTTGTATTGAATTTTCTTTCCCCCCTTTGTCAGGATTTTAGAGAAATGCACCATTAACTTGTATCTGTTTTATTACACTATTTTATATGGGGGTTTTCTATTTATTCGGATGCATCTACATTTCTTAACAAGGGGCAAACCTTTACTCCTTAGTTCTCCTTAGCAGACAGAATCAAAATACAATGTAAGGCAATCTAATGATGGGACACAAAGCTGCTGTAATGGAGCACCTTGGTATTGTGGTGTAATACCCTTCCTAACCACCTGATGGTGCAAGAGTTACAGGTTGCATGAACAATAACTTCTTGTTCATGCAACCTGTAACTTGATCTTGAAGATTTTTACAGTTAAGAGTTAAAGCATCAAAGTTAAACAGACTTTTGGGGATTCAACGTGTATGTCAGGAACAAACAACACTCATTCTTTTGCCAAAATTTTAAGCAACATATATGTATATATATATATATATATATATGTGTGTGTGTGTGTGTGTGTGTGTGTGTGTGTGTGTGTGTGTATATATATATATGTTTAGTGTGTTCACTGTAAACTCTCATTGCTCCACTGTGAAATCACTGCACTGATGTACTGTTTGCTGCTTCTGCTGACTGTAAATTAGGATTCCTTCCCCTGCATTTATCACTGACATAAGCAGTCAGTTCCATGTAAAAAGATGATGATGAATGATGATGACCTTTTCCCAGTTCGAAGAAAAAGTCCAACAAGTAAGAGGGAAATGTCCTCTTTTAAGTTCAGTTAAGTTTGTCATGTATAGTGGATGGAAATCAAATTCAGAAGTGAGCAATCAGCAGTGAGGACTTGAAAGAGGAATTTAATCCTAAACATTTCCACTGAATTGCAGAGTGCAGCTTTTGTAATCTCTTGCTTACAGGAAGAAGGAAAAAGTAGAACGGTAAAGACATTAACTTGCAACCTAAAATATATAATCCTTACATCTCAGGTTTGGTATGAACAGAAGAAGAGTTTACAAATCACCTGAAAAGACATACCTGGTTTGAGGACACCTCTCATCTGATACCAACAAAGGACCATTTGCAGATTGTCAACAATAGCTGAGTGTTTTCATGTTCTGATAGTGGGAGTTGGGCCTAATTATCAATTTCCCACTTAGTTTATTACAGTTTGTAGAGAAGAGTCCCAATAATTGGCTCACAGGATCTCAGCCAGAGATGCAGCTTGTACTGCAGAAACTCCAGTGAAGGCAGTGAACATGGAGCATATGGTTTTTCTCCACCATGTCCAGTATATACTAACTTGACAAAGAGTTATGACAGATGAGACCTTAGGGGGCTTTAGATTACATAATTTTAGTCCCTGAATGAAATCTTTGCAACTCACACAGGATGAAATTGGCTTTCTCTCAATGTGAATGTTTAAGGCTGTGAAATGAAACGCCTTCCCTCTGGCGATTTCGGGAATGTGAAACTGGGCCCCACCATAGTCCTTACTATAAATTCATAACCTAAAAGTTGACCCCTGCTGTATAGATCTGTCTGGGTTTCAGTGTATTACAACTGCTGCTTTTAATTAGTGTGATAAAGGTATTTTCATTGGGCAAGGTTTTAATGAAGGGATTCTGAGATGTTTTAACAATGAAGTTGGAACTTTTTTAAAATGAGGCTGTGAGCAAAGAATCTGAGAAACTGCCTCAGCATTTTTTATGCAATCGTTAAAATGCCTCTGTAATGTAAAAAGGTCAGTGTAGAACCCCTGTTAATAATTAATAATGATCATTGATCAAGCCCAGAAACTTCATCTTTTCCTATTTGCTTAATTTTGAAACACATTTCTGTGAATCCAGTTATGGGCAAATTGTATTTTGCTTAAGTAATGACTCAGTGTAAAAGTAGCAGTATTATGAATAAAAAGTAATCAGCTAGATGTACTTCAGTATAAACAGTGTCTTCTTATGCAGAGAAATGAATTGTGCCCCTATGCAGTGTGTGTTGAAGTTAGGGTGATATTCTAATTTGTAAAAGCAAATTTAAAAAAAAGTGGTGTTTGAAAATAATTATTCTCAATGATTGCATGCACAGCCACATGCATTTTACAGCTCTAAATCTGCCTGTGTTTAGTCTTTCAAAAAAAAAAAACTAGGAACTTCTCAGAGTCATCGAAAGCTATCTATATCTGTGTGCCCCTGTGTCACTTCCATTGTGTGTTTAAAGTGCTGAATCATCTCAGTGTTTTCATTCTAGCCAGCTGCAGTCATGAAGACATTTTCAGACATTGCCTATCCTGTTTGAGGAGTCAGAAGATGTCTCTCTAAGATTAGAGACACGAATGAAACCTGTGTGTGTTCTGCACAGAAGCTACATGGGACAGCAACAGTAACACAATGCTATCTTTTGGGGGCTGTGATAAGAAATGTCTCAGAAAGCTTCACTTGAGCACAAGTCTGAACTGGATGGTTTTTTTGTCTGTTTCTGAAAGTAGGATAAGATAAGCCTCTACTACTTAATGCTTTCTTCTCCTTGATGATTGTGGAGGTTTGCTGTTTGTGAGTACATATGATAGTTTTGGATTTGACTGGAAACTCACCAATGTCTTCTAATCTTTTCTCCACCTGTTCAAATCTACCAGTCTTTTCTCCTATTCATTGCATGTGGGCCCAAAGGATAACCAACTTATCTCATGTTCCTTCGTCAGACTTATTTTCAAAGGGAGTGGTTTTCTCTCTGTTTTCCTCTCGTGGCAAACCATTTCCAAGCAGATGAGTTCAACGGGGAGGCTGTAAACAAGGCAGGGGCTTTAATAAATGCTGGTGCTGTTTGGTGTGGCTCAAGCGGACAAATTACTCCCATGAGGCCAAATACACAACATTCTGCCCTGCCTCGGTGGACAGGAGCCAGAGGATGACAGAGTTAAGGCTTTTTAAGTGTGTGCTCTCACAGATGAACAGTTAAGAGTGTCGTAAAAATGTGAACAATCACAGCATGTAAAATGTAGATAAGTCCATTTTTGTTTTTGTGAACTACTTAAAATTCTTTGTCGCTGAGTCACAGTGGTGTGCAATGAGGCGAGGAGGCTCAGTATGCTTTCAAATCCAAATTGATCTGCTTGAGAACCTTCTCTCATTGAGTTTCAAAGTTTATTCTTGACCTTGGGAGCAGTTTTTGAGAAAATAATGCCCGCTCATGGTCCAATTATTAGCTGTTATGGAGCTTTTGGTCGTCTCACATGGCTCTTGGGATGTAAGTTGGTTGATCCATCACTTTTGTCCAGACTATAATTTTTTCTCACATATTTGATTTGATTGTCATTAAATTTGATGCAGACATTCATGGTCCCCTGAGGTTGAATTCCATTAACTTTGGCAGTCTCCCGACTTAGCTAGCACCTCCTACAGGTCAAACATTTTATTTGTCCTGTGAAATATTAAAACATCTACTTGATGGTTAGGCACATCATTTGTTACAGACATTCTTGGTTCCCAGATGATGACTACTAATGACTTTGGTGATCCCCTGACTTTAAGTCAACCAGGCTACCAGGTGATTGTGGTTTGGAGTGAAATGTCTCAACAGCTGTTGGATGGATTTTGATTTGGTGCACTCATTCATGCCCTGCTCACGAAAAATTATAACTACTTTGGTTATCCTTTGACTTTTCATTTAAGGCCACCATCAGACAAAATTCCATTTCATCCAGTACTTTGGCTTATAACCAAATACCCGCAAAACTAATGACATTCCCATCTGCTATATAGAACGAGTAATAAATGGAACTTTAGATAAGATTGTTGAGATTGATTGAGATTTGTGACCTTCTCCCTCTGTTCTGCACATTAATTTGGGTGTAATCAGTGTGCATACTGCATTGCATGTGTGAGAAAGTGTGAGTATTTTTCTCGTTCATTGCTGCATGTGTGTGAATTTTTGCACGTGTGCTCTGAACATCTGGATGAATATCTCTTTGGGGTGATTTACACTCACCAGTCAACCTAGATCTGCTTTTACACAATCTCCACAGAGCTTTATCTCCATCCCAATTGTATTTCTTCTCTCTTCACTGCCCATTAAATGTGACCAAGCAAAGTTAATGTGGACCTTTTGGGCATTTTAGTGTAATGCAATCTGCCGGACAGCTGTGTTATGTCAGCTTAGAGTCTGACTCCCTTCTTGTCTGCCCTGCCCCATCAGTTAGAGTGCCCGTAACCTGCAAAGATTCTCACCCTTTCAAAACATCTGTTCCGCCAAGGAATAAACATCTGCAGGGCAGTTCAGACCTGCAGTATTTTCTGGCAAATACTAATGTATACAACATGAAAAATGGTGCCTGCTACTGTGAGAGGGGGCATGACATCTGGGATATGTGGAATGTGGTGTGTACTTGCATTAAGCTCTGAATCAAACTCAGGGTCAGACAGAAGACTTGTATCATAGTTTGAACAGTCAGTAATCGTCTAGCGTCAGAGCTAGCCAGCCTCATACAACAAATGCTCATGGAAGCATACATGAATGGCAGAGAAGTCATGCTGCCTCTGGCATGCCAGTTCAACCACATTTCACCTCTGGAATACTTGTGGTATGACTGAAGTTGGTCCTTAAAATGGATGAATGAAAGTGAGTGAATTTACTGGAACTTTGCCACCAGGCAGAATATTCTACAGGGTAAATTAAAATGGTGAAAGGCATATCACCAAGAAAACACAGAATAAAGTTTGCGTGTTGGTGGTTAACATTCTCAGGAAGTTATTCCTCTACAAAAACATGTTATGGGAGCCTCTGTTCTGTAATTAGCTTCAGTATAACAATAGACCATTTCCCTGACCAGAGGGTGTAAAAGTTACAATGCAGACAGAGAGTTTGTCTTGGACTCTTCTGTTGTGGCCTTATAAGACAAAGTGACCTGCTTTGACCTCCACCCATCGCCACAGAAATGACTCATTGTTCTACATGTATTTTGTTTTCTGGACTCAGTTTTCTGTTGCTGCCTTTGTGGTGCTGGGGGGAGTCTTGTGTCAGAGAACACAAAAGACAAATATAGTGCCGCAATTGGTTCCCTCAGTTTTGTTTGTCTTAAATGGCAATCAGTGTGAGATTCTTCAGTCTTCAGCAAATTTGTTGATACACAACTGAAGAATTAAACCTCTACACTGAAAATGGAAATGGGACAGAAACAGTATTGGAAATCATTAATAACTTAATTGACTAAGCAATCTCTACTCAATCTCTACCCGCATGTTCTGGGGAAAGATAATAAAATGTAATAATAATAAGAAAATAGGAAAAGAGGAGAACAGCTACCCTATGTAAGCAGCAGCTACAGCGGCCTCTGCAGCCACAAGTGATAATTATGGGACACTAGTACATTAAATTTTGCTGGGCTCCAAGTCCCAGCAGTTAAGGGTATTGGAGGTAGTGTACCCCTAGAAGCTAACAGCTCATGCACAGAAAACAGAGCCTCTCAACTGCTCATGCAACAAACACAAAATTCATTGAAGTGGCTGATAAATGAAAGGAAGAATTAATGAGGTAGCTTCCTCTCATAGCTAGCTGAAGACCTATAGCTAGTGATATGTGACTTAGTGTCTTAAAGTGTTACACACTTCTCGCTGGAGATCATACCCACTTGACCCAAGTTACATAGTGCAAGACTGAAGTATATCCTGCTCCAGCCGCATCATGACATGAAGGAAGTTGAATTTCCAAATATGGTATTATCTGCTTTACTTCCTTTGCTACTAACAAATTATATGTATCTTTAAGGTTTGGGTAATTGGGGGTTAGGCATGTGTTAGTTAAGGTTGGGGGTAAGCCTTTAGCTGGAGTTTAGCTGGAGATCAGATTGAGCAAAAATATAGATGCCATGGTGGGATTAAGTCCTAATAACTCCTATATGATTGCCAGTTATGTTAACATTGTATACTTTAAATGACAGTATTTCAGCCTTTTCATTGGTTTTCTGATTTGCAATTCATGGTCAACCAGAGAGGACCCAACTGGAAGCTGCCATTTCAGCTCTGCATTTTTTTGGGAAAACACAATGTTTATCTTGCACAGTGAAATTCAATTTAGCTTCCAGAAGCCATTAAACGTGTGAGCACTGAGTGTGCACTTTAAACCTTTTGTCAACTCAGTTATTTATCATTATTTTTATATTATCATTATTTTCTCATTCTACTGCTTTTGTTTACTTTTTAGATATCTTGTTTTCTTCCAGTCCTTATTTGTATTCTGTTGTTTGCAGACTCACCTCCCTGTAAATATTAATGAAGTAACTAGTGAGGCGTTGTGGACTAAAATGTGTTCTACAGACATTAGTTTAATGCAGCAATGTGGATGGGGAGCTCTTTGTCCTCTGTGCTGTCACACTGTTTTAAACTGCTGATTCCTGGGAAAAGGAAGAACTGACTGAGACTCCATTTGTTTTCAGGCATGTGCAAAAGAGCTCGGGTTCTGCAGGGAAGGCCAGTGGCCAAAATTCAAACCTGTAGCCACACAGAGAGACTCCCGACCAACCATTTCTTATAATTATGTGAAGTCATTTCTCCCCATGTTTGCCTTCTTTGTCTATGTTATGCAATGCAGCCATATGCTTCCAATCCACAGGAGAGAGTTGGGAGCAAATATAAGCACAAGAATTCACCAGAAACTCTTATCCTCCAAAGCACAGATAAACATATCAGGCAATAGCTCACCCCCCCACCCCCCACCCCAGAATGTTTGTTTAAAGGTAGCCCTTGGGATATTGGATAGACAAATGATGGAAAGGAAGGATATCATAGCGAACAAGTACACAAAGACCATCCGGTGTAGTCCAGAACATGTAATTTAAGCACCAGATGATTCACTCCTTAATGTTTTTATCGTGATGCAAGATTTTTTGGTAAGCAGAAAAGATTTTAGACCATAAATGAGCTCACTTTGTCTCCCCAGAGAGATGTTTTGCTCCTCTTTTCTTTGTATGTGTGTGTGTGTCCTTATGTGGGTTTCTACGATTGTTGTGCCACTTTGCTTCAGTGGTTGTGGTACTTTAATGACAGTAACACCGTGCTGCGGTGTTATGATGTTACTTGTTGCCCAGGACTACATTTCCACTCTTGCATGATGATGTCATTGTCCACAGAGTTTCCACCACAGCAAAAGGGCCTGCGGAGATGAAGCGAGTGGGTGTGTGAGTTTGTGACGTGCAGTCAGACCGGCTGCGTTTGCACAGGGAAGAGGGTCGTGCTGAGCAGAACCACAAGAGAGAGGTGCTGTTTTCTTTGGTCTAGTCTTCAGGGACTCACCGTCTGGGTCAGTGTTATTTAAGTCAATAATGAACTCTGTAGCACACACGAGCAGCTCTCCATTTTATGGTATATTTACTCTTCGTCCTTTAATTTAGGGTTACATAAGTTATTCTTCCTCCCAAAATGGCAGTATGGAGATGTGAATAGTTCACAGTGCATGGGAAACAGAAAGAATTGCATAAGTGATGATGAATGCTGTCTTTAATATTTCTATTGTATTACATTCAGTGGTATAGCACAAAATTGTGGGCCCCCTTCTGTACTTTTTACTGTTTTATGTGCAGAGTTAAGGTGAATTCGTTTCCAAGTGCTAGTTGAGTCTGCGGTAGCACATAAGTTGCATAATAAAACATTAGATAATAAAGCATTTGATGTAAAGGCACAATCCATATATCCATATATACAGAGGAGGTAGATTCAAATTGGGCTTCAAATTTTTCTACTTTTCCGACTACAATCTAACATAAATTTTAAAGGAGCATAGTGCTGCAGTCTTGCATAGCTACACTGCAGCACTATAGCATAGCTATCTGTGCTTTGCATATACACACTTAATGATATAAAACCATAGGTTTGCTTTGAATTTCTACATTACATGTTTGAGGTACTGTATTATTCCATAATTCTGCCAAAATTATTCATGACAAGAGTTAGCTTTGAGGAAGCTTAAACCTTTTGAAAAAATACAGGTGGAAAATTGGGTCAGACAGACCCCCTGGTTTACCTCCACCTCTTTCCTGTGAGTTGGAAAACAGTGCCAAGAGAATCCAAAATGTCTGCTCAGGAGAATTTATTAGCCTAATATTTCTGCCAAATAATGAGTCTGAGCCACTAGTGAATATTTTGGATGATGCCAAAAGTAAGATGTCTGTGCAGTTCAGAGAAACAATTTAGAACAATTTCATCTGACAGAGAGAAAAGATTAGATTGGGTTAGAAAAGGCTGAACAACTCTGAAATCCGATCAGTTTGACACATTCCTACTGCTGAGGATAAAACTGATTACTTCAGAAACAAAGAGTAATTTACTTAACCTCTGATCTCCTGCTCCTTTTTTCCCTGAACTTCAGTTTCGTTTCCCAGTTCCCTGTTCTCTGTAGGTGCCCAGTATTTACAAGAAAACTAAAAGCATAACCTTTTTCTCCTTTCCTCTAAAATTTCCAGTTGTTACTCCTTTGTTCCCCATTTCCTTCTTTTCTTTGTACTTTCATTGAAGTACCAGTAGGAAGTACTGAATATTTTATTTGTACCTGATTCATAGAATGATATTACACTGTATTATAGTGTTACCTTTGACTCTTTTTACTTGAACTGTTGTGGACTGTATGTATATGTTACATTTCTATTTGTTGGCTGGACTACACCTTCGCTCCAAACTAAAATATCTCAGCAGCTATTGAATGGATTGCCATGAAATTATATACAGACATTCATGTTCCCAGAGGACGAATCCTACTTCCTTTGGAGAACCCTCTCATCAATTCGCTGGTACCACCATGAGGTCAACATTTTTAAATCTTTTTGAAAAATCCCAACAGTCGTTGAAATCATTGCTGTAACATTTGGTACAGACATTTAAGCTTCACAAAGGTGAATCTTGCTGACTTTGGTGATTCCCTAATCTTTCATCTATCACCACCAGCAGACCACATTTTCATTTTGTCCAGTACTTTATTTATGAACAAATACCTTCAAACTAATGACGCACACCCCTAACTCGCTGCATAGCTGTGTGGCTACATTCATAGTGAGGGAAGATTTTATCTATAAAATCTGAAAAGAATAATATATAATAACATTTTGGGAGGACTCCATAAGACAGTCTTAATGATGATAGTAAATTCTTGTCTTCAGATGTGACCACATTTGGCTGCATGGCAGTTAGATTGCATTTGTGCACAAAACTGCAAATTTAGATTTTTTTTTTTTTTTTAACTTGGAATCGATAAAAACTGATTTTCTTCTTAACTTCCTATTTTCACAGAGTTTCACAAAGTCCCCTCAGAAACGTCTAGACATCCTCTTTGGTAATAAGACCAAAGCATCTCCACAACAAACAAAAGCGCTCACAATGCGTCACCATGTCATTTCTACATTTGCAACAGCAGAAGTTGTATTTAGATTGCACTGTATGTGATTCACATACTTTGGTGTCTAGAGGCCTTTTATTTCATTTCTGCAATGTAAAGTTCAACTATAGTTCAACCTGATATACTGTTTCTACATAAATATCAAGAGAAAAGTTGGTTTTACATACAGGTAGGCATTGAGAGGTGGTTAATCACTGATATGTTACTTTCTTTTACTTGTGCATGCACTTCATACCTCTTGTTGTGTCAGAGTCTCCAGTGAGTCAGATGACCTACAGATCACATAAATCTCTATAATGTGCGAACACGTTTGGATGTTCCAGCTTTACACCTTTAAATAACCAGCGGACTTGTGGTATGTCTGATGTCATCTGCTGGATTCCTTCAGGGCACGATGAGCTGTGTAATTAGATGAGATTAGAAATGGAGAGAGACATCAAACACATAAAGACGCACAAACACACACATGTATGAACATACACACTGTGATGATGTCATGCTTGTTTCCTAGGACCTTCTATCATCTGTTTATTGGTCTTCAAGGCTGCAGGACAAGACAGATTACCCAGAGCTGGCAGTTTGTATTTTGTCTGACAAATAATTACAAAGTCAGCCAAAGTGGATGTGAGACAGAGGTCAGATGTTTCAAAGAAGGTCTTATTGTTTTGGGCCGCAATTCCTTTGTGGTTTTTGCAGCTTTGTTGTCCTCTTGTTTGTTGCTTTTTCTCGGCACAGATCAGAAATTTCAGTTACCGGCACAACTGAGTAATGAAATACTAAGTCATACATTAACTATTCTGGCATTACAAGATCATTTTGTTTCCAAGAGTGTGGAGGTTTTTTTTTTCTTTTTTTTTTTTTAACAGGCTTGTAACTCTGTGTGCAGTGGTGAGCTGTAATGGTGTGCCTTCTTTGCTACTTAGAGGGGAAAACTTCAGGAAACTCCTTTCAGTTCATTCTTTCTCCAATAAGAAAAGTTTTTTGCTGGGAAATAATGTAATACGTTTTGCCACTGTGCCCATCCACAGACTGTGAGTCATTCTCTCACAGTTTGCTTTTTATGTGCTGCCTTGCGATACATGTAAGTCACAGGCAACCTGGAGTATTGTTAGAGCCATGGCCAAATGAGCCCTGGAGTTCATTGGTACAATAATTTTTGCCTTATTCGCCTGTCAGTCTGAGAAGTCAAAGATGCACTCCAGCAAACCATTAACAGTCACATTCAGGTAGCAAACAGCTACTTGAATGTAGCTTAAAGTGTTGTGGTTATAGTGCTTGGCTCTCTGTGGCACAGCCAGTAAAACATTCTGGCATTTCCCTCGGAAGGAGCACTGTGGCAAATGGTCTAAGGAGGGCTGCAGTCTCACATGGAGCCAAATGGAGAGAAGTGTTCAGACTGAGACCAAAAAAGGTAGTGGAGTGGAGTGCGGGGGATGGTGAAATGGGAACCAAAGGAAGAAAGTATAATACAAGACAAAGGTGGAATGATATCCTCACCCACGTGAAATAATTCTTTGATGATGCTGCTGTCATGTAACTGCCTCCACTTTCTCCTTGCCTTAACACTATTTAAATCACTGCCTCTTAGTTTAAAGACCAATTCACTACAAGTCATGATTATTCTACATGAATGGCAACTTTTTTTCCCAAATCCCAACCATTTTAAATGTTCTTTTTAGTGAAAATCTGAAAATAAATGTCTATAAAGATTCTCAGTGATACATGAGGGCGTAATGTGACAACTATGTGTGAACGGCCCATAAAGTTATAAATGTCTGGGAACTTACCCCCTTGTCAGAAGACTGTGGCAGCTAAAACATTCTGAGATTTTTCTGAGGGATTTTTTTGCATTATTTTATATAATGGAAATATGTAATTGTTATAATATAGAGGTCCTAGCATTTAGCCTTGGGGAACTCCTTGCTTGATGAGACAAAGTTCCTGCCCCTTAAATAGGATTCGAACCATTTTACGATTGTGTCAGAAAGTTTAGTCTTGTCTTCCACTCTGTTAAGTGCTTATGCAGTGTGTGCAAGTGTACCTTTATGTAGCTTAGGAGAAAGCAAGGACATGGAGGTCAGCTTGATGGGTAGGCTTGTAGCTTGAGAGACTGGAGTTTGTGCCCTGCCACAGACTTGCAATTAACAGATGCCTTTTAATTAACTGTAACCACAATCTTTCCCTATCCTTAACCAAGATTTTTCCTGGTATACCTAAAACATAGTTCTGCCATAACCACCACCTTTCCTTTACCTTAACTGAACAGAAGTTGACATGAGTAGATACTGAAGGAATAAAAGAATGTTGCGGTTAAAATAAAAATAAAAACAACAAATTAAACTTTGTTAATGTTATCCAGGGTTTAGTTCAGTTTTCCAATATCACTGTTCTTGTTTGCTGAAAGGGTTGTAATATCAGCACTTGATGTCTTGGCAGCAGAGATCATACTTAACAGCTCCAACATCATCACCACCCTACCAATGCTGAAGAAATGCCATTATATCCCTCCTGTTAGCCACTGGTAGAATCATTGTCTGGGTGTGAACTGTGACCCAAGCTTCACTCAGCAGCTACAGCTGACTGCTCATCCACAGGTCTGCCCATCTTCCACCATTGCCCCCTCTGAATCAGGCCTTCCCATCCCTGCTGTGCTCATGTTGGCACGCCTGATATGGAGGCCAGTGTATCATTTCTAGTAGTGGTGTCAAAACAGAATCTTAACACAAGTGTGTCTGCAGAATCAGAGCCAGGGAATAAAGATTTTGCTGTGGTAAGGGTTACGCTGAAGTGCTTCTTGAATTCCTGTTTCATTTACAAGATCCTTTGGTGACCTCAGGCAACGCACAAATGTGACGGGCTGTGAACAAACATTGCCGCACTTTGCAGACTGTGTTTATTGAGGTGTCTGTATTCCTGTGCATGTGTATATTTGTGGCGGTGTCTAACTGTGTGTTCGTTGAGGGGGCTGTGGTGGTCAGTACATGAGCACTTTCAGTACTACGCCACTCAGACCACTGTCGGTGCAAGAGAGCAGAGCTTTTCCAGGAACGTGCCACACTGGTCGCCAGTGTTTCCTGAACTTGACCCTCAAATGACAGAGGTTTTCTTTCTCTTGATCATTAATTCCCACCGACCCATGCCATATAATGTTAATAGAATCAGTGGGACTTGTCATGCATTTCCCGAAACAGGCACCTGGGATGGGGGCAGGTAGGCGTCCCTTTCCTCCTGTATGGCCCCAGGTGAGCTGGCATGTCCGTGTCATCTAGACGGGAATGGGTGAGTAATAGTGATGCTCACAGCAAGGTACAAAGAATGATATTTTCCCTCACTTGTTTGGAAAGTATATCTCCACAAACAGGGCTCATTTGCAGAACATATTTTGGGGTGACACTCTATGTAAGGCTTAACGAAATCGCATTTTTGTGAATGTGGGTGGGTTTTGACAAAGGATTGCTGCTTTGGCAGGGAAATAAATTTGCTTTTTATTCCTTACATGTACACACTGGCAGAGAGAGAGGGAAAGTGCCGACAATGAGAAAAACACATGGCAGAGAGAGGGTGAGACTCCAAATTAAATTTTTTCACTTGCTAGAGTCTCATAAACCTTCATTCTTCTTCCCTTTGGGCTTGGAGCTGGGAAAGTCTGCTTTACGTCGGTTGTGTCGTCAGGAAGTTTTAGGAGGCAGGCAGGAGTGCGGGAATATACCCTCCTCTGACCTGCTGTGATCTAGAGAAAACAGTCTATTGTCTAATAAAACTTAGTGAAACAGAGCATAATGGAAATTGCTCACTCATTAAGGCTTAATGTTTTAAAACATGGGGGAAAAATACCACAAGTAAAACAGCTAGGATGAGGCTCCAAATTGGCTCAGTGTTTCTGGCACAAACAGCTTGTACTGCAGAATGGAATTAATGTATTTTCTAGTCAACAACAGTATCTTTATGTTTCCCTGCATATATTTTGTCTGATTGCTTTACATTGGACTGTTGCAGACACTTGTCTGATGGCCAGCAAAGGGTCTGGCCACTCAAAGCCCCTCTTTGTCTGCTTCCTCCAGGAGCTTTTGAGGACAACCTTGTCAGTGAGAGATGACGAGGCAGGCAGGTTGTGGCGAGGGGGGGCGGGGGGCTGCGCATAAACGCACGTCGCAGACACACACCAAAAGTGTGAGTAAGAAGGTTGACCAAGGTCAAGGCAGAATGATTCTCCACCTCAGTGCCTTTGGAGCTTACTGTAAGGCTTTTGGAAATGTGCCCTGTGTGTGCGAATATCAACACCTTTCCACTGGCAGCTTAATCAGGAATTCATTAATGAAATGAACTGTAGCCTCTGTTTCATAAGACAATCAGTCCTAGTTAGTGTGACAACAGGAAAAGGCATAGACGTTTTCACAAGGGTCCCAAATTCTGTGCACGTCTGTGAAGCTCATTTTGCAACACTAACAAAGTGGCTATTTTTTCATTCTGGTGGGTAAACAAGATGCAGACTTTATTCCTCTACTTTTCCCAATGGCCTTCTTAAAACCACGATGCAGTCTGGGGAAATAACCCCACAGGAAAAGGACAGCTCCTCCCTTCTGTGTTGGGTGAATATACTACGGTCATACTGTGGACCATGTGTGAGAGGGCATATGTTAAAGAAGAGTCTCACACAAACACTCCAACACACAGCAGAAAAGGGAACACACATGCTACCCTCTTAAGGTCATGCTTATTTACACCTCATGTCACGGTGTGAAACCCAGACAAGGTTTCCACATCCCTGACTGAAGGAGAACTGCCTTCCAGGAAGATGCAGCACAGCTACTGTCAGGTTTGACTGGTGGAAGTATAAACAGTGACTGAACTGAGGACACACAGCTGTCTGCAGAGGTGGAGGGCGTAGGTCAGCATTCACAAAGCTTTGCAATGGGAGTGTCGTTCTTGGATCAGGATGACCCCTAAAAAAAGGGTCAGAGAGGTGGAAGAGGTTGGAGACTTCCATTGATATTCCAGTGATGAAAAAACTACCTTTTGAGGTTGAGACTGTTCATCAAGACTTGAGGAAACATTGATGTTAAAGAGCACTGATGGCCACATTCAAATTCTCGAGTCTTGATTCTAGAAAGTTAAATAAGACAATGACCCATCAGGTCCTGCAAGCTTTCACTCACTGGGCCTGTGCTTTGCTTATGAACTGGCTTGTGTATTGACTTGAACTTGCCCACTATGGACAACATACTTGACTTCAATGTCAATTCAAATGATCTGTAATGATCTGTGTCTGATCCCTTTGCTCCTCTGCTGGTCTGCTGACACTGAGGTTAGCTCATCTCAAGGGTGTGAGAGTGTCTTGTGTGACTCAACACATAATTCAGTCGATGCGGCGCAGCCATCAGCACCCCTCACTTGTCAAGTTAAACCGCTGTCACTCTCTAAATGACCCCACCCGATCTGGTTTCCAGGGTAACTCTGTATTGTAGCACTGTGTTGTGGAATCTTGGAGAAGTGCTGCGTCAGAGTGCTCGTCTCTGCATGGGCTGCCCGCTCTCAGCCACCTCTAGCCTTTGTCGTCAGCAGAGCAGCAGATGCTCTTCACATCCTGTGCATAAAGTTCAGGCTGATTCAGACTTGAGCGATGACGAGGACAGCTGAAAATGCTGACAACCTCAAATTATGTTGCTCAACCATTTTACATTCTTCCCGTAGGTGTCTGGAATATGAACTTTTGCATAAATGCATGTTTCCTATGGCATGTAGTGTGCAGTGCATTCTTCTGTTCATATTTTTACTGCAGAGCTACAAATCCCACCACTTTTACTGCTCCAGCAGGAGAACAGCCAGACATGGGTGTGACAGACAGGCGGTCATGGTCCCACTGCTGCTCATGTTGCTCTCCACCCTTCTAGTATATATAATCCAGCCACCTTGCCTTCTCACTTTCTACCTCGATTCTAAACCCTCTCAACTTTCTTTTCACCTATCACTTCACACATCCCCCGGTCCTCCACTCCCCACCCCAATTATTCCATCCAGCTGTGGCCACCTGGCCCTCACTCTCCAAACTGCCCTTCCACAGTTTGGTGAAGCCAAGGTGAAGAAAACACACGTGTTAAAGCTTGGCACATATTACAAAAGCTTTTTTTAGGTTTGGAAATTGTAGGAGACTCCACACAAAACATTGCTGTTATATCTCTTTTAGTACCTGAAGCACTAAACACATGACTCATATGGCTAATCTAACTCTTGACAAGAAAGTAAATGTTTCCTAACAAAAAATGTCTTTTAAAATTACAAATGCTAAAAAAAAAACTTTTTTGCTTCTTTTTTTCAGCTTGCAGTAGTTCAAATAATACATGCAGGTGAACATCATTCTTGCTTTCAAAGATGCATTATTGTTGCTTGACAATGCATTGCAGGCTTTTCAAATCAATCTAACTTAGAACTTCATGTCCATCCAAATGAAATGCAACTTCGACAACAACAAATACAGACTGCAATTAACTGCAAGTCAAGCAATTTTCAGTGATGAAATTAATGGAAAATGATGACTGACGGAAAAGTAGGAAAACCAAATCTAAAACACATCGTGCTTTAGAAAACGTTAGAAAACAGTAATATCTTTCCCAGTTCTCAAAAATGATCAGATCAGGTTTTCAATCAAAAATCACCCAGGGTAAACAAAGGAAAATAACTGCTAAAACATATTAAGTATGGAAAAGAGAGAGAGAAAGAGAGAAAAATAAGAGGTGAAGTGAATCACTTTGATATAAGCCAGGCTGCCTTCCAGGGGCTTCGGCGGAGACAGCTCATAAATCTGACAGTGAGACCTAACAGCCCAGGAAATTAAGTCATACCCCAAATACACCATTCTAGTAAGAACTGAATGTCTCTTTTGTTCACAAATATTTATTCCTTCTTTTACACCAGTTTCACCACTATTCTGCATGAGTGCACATTTCAGGAAACATCCATTAATATAGGAGGTATACTTTTTTTTTTTTTTTAAAGTAGCTGATACTTAAAATCTTGCGGCTTGAAACTGTCCTGTGTTTTGATCCTCCACGCTCTGGTGCTGTTTCATAAGTGGAAAGTATGTGGCGGCTGTTTCCACACGGGAGAGATTGGTGACTCAGTTTCACTCATTTTAAAAACAAGGACAGTGTTTTTGCTGTGTTCTTCCTCTGTTTCCCCAAAACCGTCTGCTCACTGTTTCTGCCCTCAGGCACAACTCGTTCTACGAGCTCTGTGACAGGAATTATTAGACCACAGTCTCACACACTGTAGCTGCTCTCCAGACCAGACCTATGAGTAAGTTTGGTGCAACCAGCAGCTCCTTTCCTGCACCATAACAGGATGAAGACAGCATGCTGTGGTTGGGTTTACTCTCATTTTGCACATTTCATGTTTTTGAAAGTATTTTATTTCTTGGCAGAGAAATTAATTTTCCCACAAATTAACCCCACAGACCCCTTGTTGGTATATAAGTGTGACCAACCAGTCATCAACCATATTATGTGTAGTTTTCAAAAAATACAAAATACAATGTTGTTTTTGGGGTTAATTACAGGATGAAGTGATGTAACCTGGAATTATCCACTTGATGCAAAGGTGCAGCCTACAAGTAGCATATAGAATATTAATATTTCACTCATATTATGTGTAATAAAACTTCAATTGTGAAACAGGGGAAAAAGCCGTTATATAGGATGTGTGATCAATGTTATTTAACTTTGAGGTCAGTTAAGGAGATATTTGGGCGATTAGGTGCCATGATGTGACAGTTTTTTTCATTACAAAACACATATTAATTTGATAATCAAGGCATATTTAATATGACAAGGCATATTTAATATACCAGTACTGAATTTATGAGTGGAAATATCTTTTTTTTTCCCCCGGAATGGTGGCTACCTGGCTTTAAAATGGAATATTGCTCTGTCCATTAAACCTTGAAACAGATCATGTTTGCTGGGAAAAGTTATGCAGACTGAATGTGAATTACAGACAAAGGAGAAAACACTTTGTCTTTTTCTCTCAGTACACACTCACACACTTGGCTAAACCAGACAGATGACAAATAAAGAAAGGAAAAACGCTATGATGGATGTAGAACAGGTGGAGGGGAAAGAGAGAGACTGTGTGTGTGCCTGTATATGGTGGATAGGATTGAGCTCAGACTGGTGGATTTGTTAAGTCATGGCAATTACAGCATGCACACATTCACTTAACAGATTTTTGTGCAACACTTTTAACAGTAGACATTAGTTCTAGTGGTATCCAGAAGATCTAAACAAATTTTTTAATTGAGGAAATGGTGGAAAAGTGGCTGTTAAGCAATGACTCAACAGACAGTATAAAAACAAAAGATGATTGTGTATTATTTCTCAGCATGGACAGAACGGTTAGCTCCTGTCTGGACAGCAGACACTCTGGCGTTTGGAGTCTTCATTATTTAGTAACAAGCTGCTGTGTTCTGCCCCTGGATGTTTTTGCTCATTTAGGACACAACAAAGTACATGTACTGTAATAACCAGAGCAAATAATTTTTAAAAAATCCTTTGTTCTTCTATTCAGTGTTTAATCATAATTTATTGTTAATGAAATATATACTCCCTGACCTCGTTATAGCTCCCAATGGACCACAAATCAGTAATTTGTAATTTGACTATAACAGATTTGGGGGCTGTATATATACAATATCAACATCAATATCTCTTACTCTGATGTTTTTACGTTACATCAACTATTACAATCCTTGATGGAGAGAGAGAAAGAGTGTGACATGCAACAAAGGTCCATGGCTCGAAACCAGCCATGGTTATGTGGCATGCGCTGTAACCATCCAGCCACCAATGCGGTCAGACATTATCTAAGATTTGTTTTCATTTAATGCAGGCCCCTGACCTTCTGTGTCACAACTTTCCATCCGGTCACAGTGGATGGGATCCCGGTGATATCTCACCTGATGCCATTTTACCCATCTAATCTCTGAGTTGAACAGTTTTGAAATGGTCATCCATCTTCATAACTTAAGGTTTTTTTTTTCTTGTCTTAAGGCTTTTTTCGTTCCTTGAGAGTTAAGTGTCGAATGTCAGTATTGCTCACACTAGGGCGGCTTATCCCATCTCCAGTTAAAGCCCTCCCCTTCAGCAGGCTGCGGCCGTGTGTATAAATCCAGTGAGCTTCCCTCTCCTCAGTCTGGTGCATCAGCTGCGAGGCGGCAAACCGGTCCGCCTGTAGGAGCAGCAACGGGGAGCTGATAATAAGGGACTCCAATCTCTCCAAGCAAAACTTAAATTCTGCGCTTGCTTCTTGTTTTAAAGTTTGCTTTATAACTGTACCATTCTCTGCTTTACCTTAAAGTCCTTATTTTTCCACAAAATGACTGGTAGCCCACTGACTGGGTTGCTGGTGGCGCTGTGCGTAAGCAGCGCAGTCCACGGCTTGCCAAAGAAGAGCAAAAGGCAAACTGGCCAATATCAGGTGTATCCTGAGCTCCACGACACAGCTGCCCTTACTCCAGGTTGGTATAAGGACTTTCATGACCATTTAAAAACATTCTCTCCTTAATGCGTAAAATCAAAAAGGATTTTATTTCTGCATTAGAAAGTGATTTCTAGTGCGTGTTGTGTGTGTAAATGCAGTGAGTTTACAGTAACTTATGTCGTGATTGATGATTTTACTCTGCATTCATCTGGTCTAACATTTCCTCTGAGGTGAGCCAAATCAGCCAAAACGTTAATGGTAATTTAATGGTTCAAAAGTTTGATAATCTTTATGTAACAGTGTTCCTATTATGTGATTTCTAGTCGGCTGTGAGGAAAACGGCCGCTCATTCAGACCGAACGAGCAGTGGGAGAAAACCTATCTTGGTAGTACACTGGTGTGCACCTGCAATGGAGCAGCAGGCATCAAATGTAAAACTAAGCCTGAAGGTCAGTGAGAGACCCACCGGTTTAACACAGAAATGTCTTAGCCATTAGGCCATTTCTTCCCAGGCTCACTTTTCACATCTGGAAACAAGCAGCCTGAAAAAACAAACAAACAAACAAACAACAACAAAAAAAAAAACCCTGTCTTTGGTTTTGAGATAGTTGCCTCCCTGCAGTTCAGAACCATTTGTTGCAGAGCTATTGTGTCAGTGTTGCTTCTTTACGCAGCAAGAGAAATACCCACAACAGGTTGAACGATAACAGCCTCTTAACCTTTTTGGCGTTTCCTCTGTTTTTCTCTCAGTGGAGTCCTGTTACGACAAGTACAATGACCGGACATACCAGGTCGGTGAAACCTATGAGAGACCAAAGGACGGGATGATGTGGGACTGCACCTGTATTGGTTCTGGTCGGGCCAAGATCAGCTGTACCATCGCAAGTGAGTTAAAAAAAAATCTTACTTTAAAATTAAAAACAGTGCATTTAAGTGGTTTTTAGTTCAAATTAAATTTGATTTGTGTGTAATTTAGAAAAGTTATATTCCTTGCTATGCTGTTATCCAGATAATCTCCCTCTTTGTTTCATGCATTGGGGAAAAATAGTTATTAAATCATGTTTTTCTTAAATTGTAATGACTGAAAATAAACGTTGACTGATGAGCATGTATTACAGTGTATATGAATATTACAGCCATCTTTTTTAAAGACAGTGGACTGAACTTTAAATCTTTGTCATTCACAGACCGTTGCCATGAAGGTGGGAGGTCTTATAAAATCGGGGACACATGGCAGAGACCTCATGATACTGCTGACTACATGCTGGAGTGTGTTTGTCTTGGAAATGGCAAAGGAGAGTGGACCTGCAAACCTGTGGGTGAGTTACCTTTACCTCATATATTTAAGCCTGCAGGGCAACCAGGATGTCAGTGCTTTCCACATGAGCTCTGGAATGCAGATAAATGTGAAAATACAACAACTTAACCATGCAAGCTTGGATTTTCAGCTGGCACCACACACGCATACAAATACACACACTTACAGCAGGGTAATTTCCCAGAAGCATGACTGTGTATGCTACTATTCTAAATATTTGACAACAGTGAAGGCAAACAAGATGTGTGAGAGAACACCCCTCTCCTCTTTGCCCAACTTACGCCACAGCTATTGATTTCCACATGGTTTATTTCTCGTGGAAACATCTGGAGTGATATAGATGATGTGATTTCAAGCCGGGTCTTACAGTATTATAACTGCATATGCATTAAAATAATGATTTGCTGTGTCTTCTGTGCAGCTGAGCGTTGCTATGACAATAACGCTGCATCATCTTATGTCGTGGGGGAGACCTGGGAGAAACCGTACCAAGGCTGGATGATGCTGGACTGTACCTGCCTGGGAGAGGGAAATGGACGCATTACATGCACCTCGAGGAGTAAGTGGAATATAAACACACACACTTTTACATACCCCAGTGGCAGCTCTTGACCACTGTTGTTCTGCCACCAGATCGTTGTAACGACCAGGACACCAGGAGGTCCTACCGTATCGGAGACACGTGGACGAAGACGGACACAAGTGGACACATCCTGCAGTGTCTGTGCTTGGGAAATGGTCGTGGAGAATGGAAGTGTGAAAGACACAACGCAGGCCGAAGTGAGGCTTAAAATATAAAAATCTTGCTCAAGTTCAGTTTTGCTAAAAGTGTTCACTAAATGTCAAAAACTTTATACTGATCTTCCCAGCATTCACAGTGTTGACGTTAATCTTTCTTTCAATCTGCTTGGTGTTGTACAGCCACAGGTACCGTCATGGTGACCCCCGTGACCCGGCAGCTTGAGCTCCCTGCCGAAGGAACTTGCCGTACAGACTCTGGAGCCACCTACTACGATGGACAGCAGTGGTTCAGAAGCCAGGGCAGCAAGCAGATGCTCTGTACCTGTCTGGGCAACGGCGTCAGTTGTCAGGAATGGGGTGAGCACAAGGAGGGAGGGAAGAAAATCAGGGGTGTCAGTGAGAAAAAGGAGTTTATTTTATTTATTTATTTTTATTTATTTTTATTTATTTTATTTTTTATTTTTTGCTCAAGATGTAACTTTTGCTACTCTAAACAAAACTCCAACCACTTTCCTCACTCTCCCCTCTCTTGTCTGTGTAGAGGCCAGGAACCAGGTGTATGGTGGTAACTCTAACGGCCAGCCGTGTGTTTTCCCCTTCGTCTTCATGGGGAAGACATACTACTCTTGCACTTCAGACGGACGCACAGACGGGCAGCTCTGGTGCTCTACAAGCTCAGACTATGAGAGAGACCAGCAGTACTCTTTCTGTACTGAGAGGAATGGTGAGTTGTAAACTTGGACTTGACCATTTTATTTGGTTTATTGTTGCTTTGGACTGATATTGGCCTTCTTATTAAGTAATGGCTGTGGGCATCCACAAAACAAGAACAGAAATAGTTACCACCCAATTTCTTACTTGTGCTACCATTTTACACTTAATCTTAATGTATCTCTGTGTTTGGTGCAAGTATTGGCAGATGTTTCAGACATCACAGTCTCCAAACTCAAATGAAGACATGGCACGGTTGAACTGTAAGTAGTGGCAACCAGATCAGAGAAGAATAACTATTGTGTCTCCTTCATAATTCCAGCCATTGTGGCAACACGAGGCGGAAACTCCAATGGCGCCCTGTGCCACTTCCCCTTCCTCTACAGCGGCCGCAACTACACTGACTGCACCTCTGACGGGCGCCGCGATGGCATGAGGTGGTGTGGTACTACCCACAACTACGACACAGAGCAGCGCTTTGGATTCTGCCCCATGGCTGGTGAGTGTGTGTGCACTGCTGTTACTTGTTCCACCCCATGCAGTTACTGTGAAGATTGTCAGTTAAGTGTCTAATAATGTTAATTAATTGAATATTTTTTCTGGAGCAATGGCTTTGAAATGATTCCAAATGTTTATATACACAATAAAAAAAGGAAAATGATTACATAAGTGAATATATCTACAGAACAGCCACCTGAAGTGCAATTAAAGCATCTGTCAAATTATTATGGAGGCGTAACTTTTTGTTTTTTGGTTTAAAAATGTGACAGGTTGCAGTCTATGAGTTCCTTTCAGCCCATTTACACCCAGTGAACCTGGGTCGTATGGCCAAAGTCAGAAATGTTCAAATGCTACACTAACATGGTATAGATGTCTTGCTTTTGAAGGGCATTAGACTAAATGCTTTGGGCCTTATCTTGTTCTCACAGATGATAATGACTGTCGGTTGCATGGGCCACTTGTAGACAATTGGGAACTAAATAAGTGGCTTTCAGAGGAGAGGGGGTTTATGGTCATGGGAGAGGAATGACTCTATCCAGGCAGTTACATAACACCATTACAGTACAGAGTCTTGGCTCTGAGCTGGACTGGGCCAAGGAGAATTCCATGTTTGAACACACACAGCAGCATGTGAACGCACAGTGAGATGCATCAGAAACATGTGCGTGGCAAGCACACAGAGCAAAGTATTCTTTGTTTTTATTTTTTATTTTTTCCTGTCTTTCTTTATGTAGCACATGAGGAGGTATGCACCACCAATGATGGAGCAATGCACCGTGTAGGCGACAAGTGGGACAAACGCCATGATGTCATGGGTCACATGATGGAGTGCACATGCCTGGGTAACGGCCGTGGAGAGTGGAGCTGCATTGCTCATTCACAGCTGCGAGGTCAGAGAGCTAATTCCATTCCAGTCACAGTCACAGTCACAGAAGTCACACAATTTGACATTAAAGCATAAAAGGCATATTTTTGTCTCTCTCTTGCCTTTGCATATGCAGATCAGTGTATTGTTGACGGCTTTACCTATGAGGTAAATCAGGAATTCTCCAAACGCCACGACGAGGGCTACATGATGAACTGCACCTGCTATGGACAGGGACGTGGGCGCTGGAAGTGTGACGCTATTGGTGCGTTCATAGTTCAATAGCTCAGCTGTTGGGGAATTAAATACTCAGCCCTTTGCAGCTGAAAATTACAGCCCCACCCGCCTCTGCCACATCCTATCATCTCTTGTGTTGTCTTGTGTTTTCTACAACAGATCAGTGTCAGGAGCCACAAACCAGGGCGTTCTATCAGATTGGAGAGACATGGGACAAAGTCATCCATGGCATCCACTACCGCTGCTATTGCTACGGCAACGGGATTGGAGAGCTGAGATGTGAACCTCAGCAGACCTATCAAGGTAGGAGAAATAATTTTCCCAATATCACATTGAAGTCAACTTCAAAATAAAGCTCTGTAGTACACAGGGGGTAAAGTCGTACTCCGATCAGCTACAACATTAAAACAAGCTGCTGGTGTTGATGTGGTGGCTGAATGATGTATAAGAACTCGAATGGGAAAGTGGCTTCAGAGTTTTATTTATGGTGCAAACAGGAATTGAGAACAACTAATCTGACATGACCTTTCGTGGTACAAATCTGCCAAAATGTAAACAAATATAAGCAAACGTTCCCCCGCCTGGTGCTGAAAGTTGTTGTGCTGACCTGCTGGCAGGAAAGGGATGCTGGGCTTAGTCGGGGGGAAGGTAGCCTTAAACACACTTCCTGTCTCTCCCTCTGGTTGGGTAAATGTTGCTTAATATGATACTTTGTTCTGTAGTGCACTGAATGTCCTAAATCAAACACTGACCTAAAATGTTACAGTTCTTACTTTTATCTCTCCTTGATCAGTGGTAGAGGAAAAGGGTGTTGGTGTGTGACCGTAGCAGGGAGTGTGAAGCTGTTTTGTGTGTGTGTGTTTGTGTGTGTTCTTGAGGGTACAGAGGCTAGATAAACTGTGATGAATATAGTACTCCGGTGTTATGTGAGACTGTAAGTTGTCAGTGGGTGTTTGAGATGGTTTAGCACCATCTGGTATCTTGGCTTCTTCCCAAAACAATGAATCCGTCCGACAGAGCCTCACCGAAAAGTAGCCAAATTTCACCCACACTCTCTCCAGGTAACACTGTTATATTAAATGTCTCTGACAATGTGTGAGTCTTTTTTTCATTTGCTAACGGCATCTTTGTTCGTGTCTCTCCTACTCTCTCCTGATGTCTTCTCTTAAATCTTTTCCTCCGCCTGCTGCTCTAACTCCTCAGATGGCTTCAGACCTGTCCAGGTGATCATCGCAGAGGCAGGAAAACAACCAGACTCCCACCCCATTCAGTGGAACGCCCCTTCATCTGTTTCCATTACCCAGTACATCCTCAAATGGAGAATTGTGAGTGATTGTTTTGGTTCTTAATGTAGGTTGGAACTCGCCTTTGTAAATGCAAGTGAGCTTTTTTTTCTGAAAAGGGTGTTTTAAATTTGCTGTCCGGTAGCATTGGCAAAGGTAGGAAAACAGTCTGAATGAGGTCAAGTGTTTTGGGTAATGTTGACTGAAGTTTGGACAAACAAGATGATTAGAGGATACATGAACTCCATTTTACAGTCTGCGGTTTTTAGATATTCCAAGGAAAATATCCCCCTCCATGAGATTTTTTTCTCACACATTTTTTTTTTCCTCTGAAGACTTCAAAGACTGACAAGTTGGTTGAAATGTTTATGAAACTTAACTCAAGTGAAACATATTTCCTCTGAAGGGGTTTGTGTATTTAGGACAGCAAAGTCACTCAAAGTCCTCATCTGGCCCTCCTGCTGAGAAAGGCTGTACTTTTCCAACAGCGTGCAAACCCAGTCTAAATACTTTTTAAGCAGGATATGGCGGTAAATGTGTCTGAGCCGGTGTCCAGGACAAAATATACAGGATACCATATAAGGTCTTAATTTTCTAAATTAATGAATGATTCCAATAAATCCTCAGTCAAAAAATGCTGTCAAAACATGTCATTACTTTAAGGATTTTACAGGTAAGAAATCACATTATCTCTTTGTGAAAATAATTTCACCACAAGGTCCATTTATTAGCTATTCTAGAGCTTTCACTCGTATATAACATGATCTTCAGCGGCAGATGGAGTTTGCCTAGTTAAAATTTAATTGTAGATACTCAAATTTTTAGAGCACTTTAAAGTATTCTTGCCCATGCTTGATTAAAAGCTGAAGTTCAGAGTTCACTCTTGAGCTTGGAAACAGAAGTTGAGCTTTTGATCATATCACATGAACTTCATCAGCAGATGACGATTATCCACTTTTCAGTTTGTGTCTTACATTGTTGAATCTTGAATTAAAACCCATTAACTTTTTTTCCTTTTAACCCCTTCTGGCAGAAAAATGCCCGATCACCCTGGAACGAGGTCACCATCCCAGGCCACCTCAACTCCTACACCATCAGCGGTCTGCGTCCGGGCATAACGTACGAGGGTCAGCTGATCAGCGTCCTACGCTATGGACGCCGCGAGGTCACACGCTTCGATTTCACTACTACCCATGGCTCTTGTGAGTAAACATGAGCTTTAACATTCTGTTCAATCAGTTCCACAAATCTAAAGAAATATTCATATGAACATTATATCCCCTCATCTTTAAAGTGGAAACATCAGAGGGAGAGACGACCCAGCCTCCTCCAGTGGTGGACACTTCTGAATCGGTAACAGAAATCACCTCAAACAGCTTCGTTGTGTCCTGGACATCAGCCTCTTCTACCATCTCTGGCTTCAGGGTGGAGTATGAACTCAGTGAGGAGGGCGCCAAGCCGAAAGTGCTGGGTGAGATTCTTTGACCATCACTGAGACATTCATAATGGCTCCATAAGCTCACATGCAAATAATTGCATTGAATGATTAATTGCGTAGTTTCTCTATTGAGGTTCTGATTGATGTGTCTCAGGTCAAAGGTGATCAACAGAGTATAAATATTAAAATCATAGAATAAATGGTACAGCAAAATCATACTATACATAAAATAGCTATACTGGTACTGTATTAACTAACCTTTTGTCCGCTTCTCCAGATGTTCCCCGCACAGCCACCTCTGTTACCATCACTGATCTCCTGCCAGGACGTAGGTACAACGTCAACGTCTATGAGCTTCCAAATCAGGGACAGCCAAACCTCATCCTGTCTACCTCACAGACTACAGGTAGAAGAAGCTCTCTCCCCAACTTTGTCATGACAATAATCTCAGAATCATGCAAATCTTCTAGGTTTTTGCACAGGATATGTAGCATTCCCATTGTTTTCCTTTTTTCCCAGCTCCTGACACACCTGCTCAGCATACCGTCGATAATGTGGAAGAGACCTCCATTAGAATTAGCTGGTCCAGACCTCAGGCTCCTATCACTGGTAAGAAACTACTTTCTGTATGTGTCTATATGTAATTTAAAGTACGGTTCTGATACAGAAATCTGTTTTTTTCTGGCTGTGTGTAACTGTATGATTGTGGCTGCCAGGTTACCGTGTGGTGTACACGCCGTCAGTGGAAGGCAGCAGCACTGAGCTGACCCTGCCAGAGTCTGAGACCTCCGTGACCCTGGTTGACCTTCGCCCTGGTCTGCTCTACAACATCAGCATCTATGCTGTAGAGGAGAATCGGGAGAGTGAGCCTGTTTTTGTACAGGTCAACACCGCTGGATCCCCTCTGCCTGGTACACCCTTTTTATCAGATACTATTTCTTTTTGTAAACAAAGGAAGCAGAACTTAATGTAAATGGCTTCATAAATTATGTAATGTAGTACTTCATAACTACATTACATAAGTTGGTTTATTAAAACATCCGTAGTATGTTATTCTATGCTTTAGATGGTAAATGTTTCTTCTCTTTTGGCTGTCAGTGAAAGCTGAACAGATTAGGTTTATACTCACAGCTGAAGATTCCTTATAGGGCCAGGGAGCTTTAGGAAGGGGTTTTCAGTGTTTTGGGAAGACTGAGCATGTCAAAACATTGTTTTGTGAAAACATACTTACACAGCTATAGCTATACCATCACAATATTTAAGGCTTCTTATCTTTGACTTAGTCGATTGTGGCCCCTGAACGACCTCTCTTTAATTCATGATGGGCTCAGGCACCTGTTCAGATGTAGTTAAAACACTTATGAAAGCAAGCATGCATGTACAGCCCACACCCATACAGAGGCACACACACTTCATAAATCCTCAGTATATCTTAAGTGGGATTTCCATTTATGACTCTTTCCTCCTTGTGCCTGGCATGGCAGAATGTACTGTTTTATTATACTCAAAAAACAAACCCAGATGCTGTAGAAAATGTTTTTCACTGGTTTGGAATTTCTCTGCATCATCTGAGCCATTATTGTAGAGATCTGTAAATATCTCTTGTTAAAGCTTTTTATTGAACTGTTGCGTTTAGTTTGCAAAGTTGCCATAATGAAGACAAACAGATTTTTAGGTTATTTTACTATACTTAGCACTTGTTAATCTAAAGGTGTCCCGTGTGTTTTTTGTCAACAGAATTATGTTTACATACATTCAGTGATTTTCATGTGAATATATTGTCTGTATTCTCGAGCCCTGACAGATATGTTACATGCATTGCGTTTCTCCAAAAAAATGGGGACCCGCTCAATAAAACATTATTCCACAGTGTTACCAGTGGTCAAAAACTCCAAACAAAACTTTAAAGTGTGGTTCTGATGATCTTCCCTTCAATTTACCACTTCCTGTCCACAGAGGAGGTTCCGGCACCCACAGACCTGCAATTCTATGAGGTGTCAGATGTGAAGATCACCATCACCTGGACCGGTCCACCCAGGGAGGTGACTGGTTACAGGGTGGTCTTCTCACCTGTTAGCCCTGAAGGCACAGACATGAGGGCCATCCAGCTGCCCGTCTCACCCAACGCATATGCTGAGATCACCCACTTGCAGCCTGGCACACTCTACCGTTTCTACATCTATGCCATCAGTGGTGGAGTGGAGAGCAAGCCGCTTGTGGGAGAAAAGACTACCAGTAAGTATCACCACGGACAAAGGAGCCCAAACTAGACAAAGGGACGTGACACCAACTTCTCCCTTAAATGTTTTATATTGTCTAACCCTTCCAGAACCTGATTCACCCACCAATGTGCAGTTCACTGACATCGGCCCCGACGCTGCGATGGTCACCTGGGAGGCTCCCCACGCCATTGTCACTGGTTACCGCCTTTTCCTTAGCATTGGGGGCTCTAGCCCTATCGAGAAGAGGATCCCGGACAGGGTCACCCAGTACCCTCTCAGGAATCTGCGTCCAGACACTCAGTACACTGCCACCCTGCATTCTGAGCTAGACAATGTGCTTAGTGAGGCCGTCACTGCATCTTTTACTACTGGTCAGTATTGAGAGAAGCATCTGCAGAGACTAGAATAAATGGTGATAATGAATTAAATTTTTTTTGCCATTCTGCTCTCTTCCCAGCTCCCCAGATGGGAAATGCTCCACCTTTCAGCACCGAGGTCACTGATACCTCTATCATCATCACCTGGATACCTATCCGCAGATTCAGCTATAAGGTAGAAACTTGCCTCAGCTTTCAGTTCATAATCTAGAGACACAGCTGTTCATAATCAAATCAAAATAAACAAAGAAAGGCCACTCTAATAAATATTTTAATACTATCAATGGGTCATATCCCTAGTGACAAACCCAACTGAAACATTGTTGTCTTGATTCAGTCTCATTACTCAGACATATCACTCTGTTGGTGGAGAAGCAAAACAGAACTAAAAGGAGAGTGAATATTGGAAATAAATTCTTTTGGTGGCCTGACACATGACTCTAAATTAATGCTAATATTGCCTTGCATCTGCCAGATACGCAAATAGGCAACAGTTTGCTAACTTATTCTCATATCAGTAAGAATATGTCAACGTTGTGTGTACAGCTTGTTGTTCTGCCCCCATGTGTCCATTGATCCAGAGTATTTTATAGGTTTCTGATCTTTCCATGTCTGCCTCCTTCTTCCCAGCTGTCTGTGCTCCCCAGTCAGGAAGGCGAGTCTCCCAGAGAAGAGACCTCTGACTCTGGACGTATTCATATTCAAGATCTGATTTCTGGAAATCAGTATACCTACCGTGTTCAGCCCATCTTCAATGGACGCAACCGTGGAAACCCCATCACCCGCACCGTTGTCACATGTGTGTATCTAATTCACTTTAACTGAGAAAAAGACAGCCACGGTGATGACTGCTACACAAAAGACACTTAAAAGAAGCTGCATGAATAATCACCAGATTGATTTAATACAGCTCTTTGCCCACAGAACACTCCTTAAACCATTTGGCATAAGTTTGTGTAAGAAGTTACTGCTGCATGGAATCGAGTTTCTCATGCTTGTATCATGGTCCACTTTTCTGTCCTTGCAGCTGTGTCTCCTCCCACTGACCTTAGAGTTGAGTCCAACCCTAACACAGGAGATCTCACTGTCCACTGGGTAGCCTCCAAAACACCAGGTAAATATTGACTGTGCTCCCTACGCACTGCCAGGCCATTGGATCACGGCAAGTCTAGACCTTGGCCTTCAAAGGGGTTTTTTATTTTTCACCCGGACAAACGTCTCTTCCTGGTATTTCCTTTTCATTTCTCACAGTGACTCATAAATTGCAAAAATCTCTTGACATTATGTTCTGTCTCTTCCATATTTGTCATGTTCCCCCACCTTTTGCAGACACCACAGGCTACAGAGTGACAAGCACGCCAACCAACGGCCAGAGAGGAAACTCACTGGAGGAGTTTGTCCGACCTGACCAAACATCATGCATCCTAGAGAACTTGAATCTGGGGGTGGAGTACAACGTCAGTGTCTTCTCTGTTAAGGGCCATTTGGAGAGTGTACCTTTGTCCACTATTGTCACACCAGGTACGAGCCACGAGGAAGGCATTCAAACACACAACTGTGCACACGTAAAAAGACCAGTGTCTGTGTGTGAAAGAGAGGGAAAGAGAGAGAGAGAGAGAGAGAGAGAGAGAGAGAGAGAGAGAGAGGGGAAGGAAGGAGGATTAATTTGCCCTTAAAGGCTGGGTCCATGTAAAACTAGAGCCAACTCCAATATTTCACCACATTACTGTAATATTTTCATTTCTTTTCATTATTCCCACCCATACACTGTATTGCTCTTCATGCTGGAACTTAAATACAAATATGTTCTTTTTGAAATTGGCATAGCTTGAAAATGAAGTCTTTTCTCAAAGCTGCATTAATGGACTTTTGGCTGACAAACACATACCTGTGACATTACCACCTTCTAATGCTGGTATGGCTAATGGGTTAGCAGAAAATTGCCTTTTTGTACATTCAGCAGGCACAGCTGTCTGCTTCTGCTGGAAATGAGGTTAATGAGAGCAGTAAGACCGAACCAAGCAGTAAATGATGTGCAATAAAACCAAAACAATGAGCTGAAAGAGGCCAAAATGTTCAGTCAGCTCACACACTGTTTAATGCAGCTTAATTAATATTATCTACTACTAACAGGATCATGGGCTAACCTGCCATGCATGGAAATCATGTTTATTACTTGGGATGGTGCATTAATATATTTTTGCATGCCCAGAACAGTAGTATTAATCACTGCTTTAATTACAAAATATTTATAATATTGTAATTCTGAATGTTTATTGACTAAAGTAATTTGTAATTATCTTTATCTAGCATGGCTACTATTACACTCTGGACCCCTGACTGATTTTCTGGGAATGAAATTAATGTTACTGATAGAATCAGTGTAATTATTATGGCTTTTAAGTCTGTCTGTCTGTCTAATTTTGCTTGCGCTTTATAACCGGCCTAACTCTTTCAGACATCCCCACACCAAGTCACATTGACTTTGTCGACATTACTGACACCACCATTGGTCTGCGCTGGATCCCTCTGAACTATTCTACCATTACTGGTTACCGGATAACAGTAGTAGCATCAGGCGAGAGCTTGCCAATTTTTCAAGATATGGTGGAAGCAGCTGCTGGTTATTACACCATTCATGGTTTGGAGCCGGGCGTGGACTATGACATCAGTGTCTCCACTGTTACAGAGGAGGGGGAAAGCCAGCCGACCACACACACAAAGCAAACACAAGCTGGTGATTTCACTCTTTCACTCCATCAGTGGAAAGGGCTTGGGTTTTAATCTGAGAGGACTGATAAAGGCACATAAATGGCACTTTTATTAATTTATAACATACTACAGTAAACTTCAAAAATGTATCATGTCATTGCCATCGTAAATTTACTTTTATTTAGATAACATCTTTGTTAGTGTTAGCTATAACTTTTAACCCTTCGTTCTTCCAGCTATTCCACCTCCCACCAACTTGCATTTTGGGGGGGTGGGTCCGGACCACATTAGGGTGACGTGGACAGTCCCTCGTGTTGCCACACCAAGCGACATCTCTCGGTTTGTCATCCGTTACCACCCTGTATCCACAGACGATGACATTAAAGAGATTAATGTTGGCGGAGCCACCAACACCTTCCTGCTGCAGAGTAAGACGACATAAAGATTGTGTTAGAAAATGTTTGACAAAATGCTGAGCTTAAAGGCCAAAATGATTTGTTTTTCTTTGCATTGCTTCACGTCATTTTATCTGTGTAATTATCTTATCATCTCATTTAGACCTGCTGCCCAACACTGAGTACCATATCAGTGTTGTGTGTGTGTACGGTGAACGAGAAAGTGAACCAGCTACGGGCACTCAGAGGACAAGTAAGTATGACAGAGATTTACATAAATGTGTTTCTTGAGGAAGGGTCAAGGGTGCTGCAAGTTTTGTTCATGTCCATGTTTTACTGTACAATTCTAATAATATTTAATTACACAAAAATCTCTAATATTTACACTGTTGCTTTCAAATCTATCAAAACAGAACTGATAAACAGCAAGATCATCAAATCACTGTTTTAAAAACCCTTTTAAATATTATACCAATTATAACAATATTTGACTGCGAATGTGCACAACTGCAGCCTTCTTTTGTTCCTGAGTTATTTATTAAAAAGTAGACCTGTATATTAGACTATATATTTGACTTATATTAATGTTAGTTCATACAAGTCACTTCTTTACATTGTCATTTGTTTTGTGGATCATTTGTGTTGCCTTGCCAATTTTGCAATTGCCATTATCACTACATGCAATTTTAAATTTTTCTTCATCTCCACTACCTCTCCCTCCAGCCCTGGACTCCCCCACTGGCTTGGACTTCTCCGATATTCAGACCAACTCCTTCACTGTTCACTGGATAGCTCCAACTGCTGCTATCACCGGCTACCGCATCCGCTATCAGAAGACGAGCGGCGGGCGGACCAAGGATGAGAGGCTGCCCCCAACCAGGAACTACTACACTTTGACAGGACTGACACCAGAGACAGAGTACCTGATACACGTGTATGCTGTCAGCCGCAACCAGGAGAGTCAGCCTCTGACTGGCACACAGGCCACGAGTAAGTTTCCATACTGGTTTCTTTCATCACCTCTCCTTTTCTTTTCTTAGTCACTTTCTACAGCTGAATCTTGATTTTTTTTTCCTGTTTCTTCCAATCATTTTCAGTCTCTGATGCTCCCACTGATCTGGAGGTAACATCGTCCACCCCCACCAGCATCACCATCCGTTGGGATGCCCCCTCAGTCTCAGTGAAGAACTACAGGATCACCTATGGAGGGACAAGTGTGTACATGTGCTTTAATTCACAGCTTCTTCTAAACCTCAGCCATATTCTGAGTTCAACACTTGGCTCCTCTTTTCCCTTTCTAGGTGGTGAGTCTCCTCAAGAGTTCACGATCCCAGGCACTCAGACCACTGCCACCATTACGGGATTGAAACCTGGTACTGACTACACCATCACAGTCTATGCTGTCACAGGACGAGGGGACAGCCCTGCCTCCAACACCCCAGTCTACATCACACACAGGACTGGTAAAGCAAATGGAAGAAAACTGTTCCTGAAAAAAACCTGACTGTTGAGGGCTTAAACTAAATCTAAAGCTCGTTATGTATCCATCTCTCCTTCAGATACCGAGCCCCCCACTGACATGAAATTGACTGATGTGAGTGACAACGCCATCACAGTGCGCTGGTCTCCTGCTCAGGGACCAATCAGAGGCTACAGAATCACCAGTGTACCCAAGAATGGACAGGGACCTTCTTACTCTGAGGTGGTGGCCCCTGGTAAGATAGGACCCAAAAAAAACCAGCTGTTCAGAACCAGGCTGTAATCTTTATTTTATATAATTACATTTACAATAACATTTTTCCAATACAGTATCTTCTTTTCATTGGGGTCTTTTCTGCTTGTTTGAAACAGATCGGACAGAGATGACATTCACAGGTCTGATGCCCACTGTTGAGTATGTTGTGAGTGTCTATGCCCTGGGCAATGACGGACAACCCTCTTCCCCTGTGGTGGAGAATGCCATCACTGGTTAGTTTGACTCAGTTCAGTCAAATAAAGGCTTCATTTAGAAACTGTTTTGGCATAACTGGTGTGAGTTACTCTGCCAGTGTTATTCACTGTGTATACCTGCGCTTAAGTAGCCATGATATGTGTGTCTTTCAGCTGTAACTTTATTTCTTGTTAATGAGAAACCCGAGTTCCATAATTGGGATATGGGATTAGGTAAACTTCATTTCCCCAGCTAGATTTCTCCTGGGGAAAACCACGTATCAGCTGTGCATGACAAAGACTGCAGACAGAGAAAGTATCACTGTGACAGCAGAGTCTCCCCTCAAACGTCTATCTTGGTTTTGTTTGTTGAAAAATGCCAGTGTATTACTATGCATTGGAGCCAGTTTGCTAACCTGGCACCAATTCTGATGATGTACAGTATGTAAATGAGGTATTTTATGCAAACAATAATAATATACCTGTGTTTATTAGACAAAACAGTTATAGGAGAGGTCTCAAGAGGATGGTTGTATGGTTCAAACTTCCTTTTGCATGCTGTTTGCAGAGCCCAAAATGATTTTAGGCTCAAGTTTATTTATATAGTACCTATTAATTAAAATTAAATTCAAAGTGTTTTCACTACCAGAGTAACTCACAACAATTGAGACAAAACAAATCTGAAGTGTCACTTTAAGATGTATTTATAGCCTTAGATGTGAACATTCTTAAAAAAAAAACATACTGCTTAGAGCCAAAAGGAACACCCCCACCCACCTGTTTTCCTCCTTTCCTGCAGCTATGGATCATCCCAAGGACCTGACCTTCTCTGACATCGACTCCACCTCCATGCGCATCACTTGGGACAGTCCAGACGGCACAGTGACATCGTACCGTGTCCTGTACTCCAGCTCAGAGGAGGGCGAGAGGGAGCTGCGCCCAGCCCCCAGAGGAGACCAGGACAGTGTGGTGCTGACAGGCCTTCGCCCTGGGACAGAGTACACTGTTAAAGTCATCGCCCTCCATGGCCGCACACCCAGCACACCCTTGACGGGAACCCAGGCCACAGGTAGAAATACAGTACATATCAAACATCAAGACATTCATGACTTCATTTATGTGTTCCCTGACTCAAATTCTAAACATGTTTTTGCTTTCAATTGTGCCTTTCTGCCTCAGTAATCCCTGCTCCGACCAACCTGGTGATCTCAGAGGTCAGTCCCTCTGCCTTCACCGTGTCATGGCAAGCCCCCAACGCACGCCTGACAGGCTACCGTGTGGTTGTCATCCCTAAGACCATCAACAGCCCTGCCAAAGAGATGAATGTTGCTCCGGACACCACACGTGTCGTTGTACCAGGCCTCATGGTAAACAGGAGTTCTTGTCGCAGTATTTACATGGATTCATAGTAAACCAGTGAATAAATATCAACTATATTGTGTCTGCATATTGTAGGTGGCGACCACATACCAGATACATGTCTACGCTCTGAAGAACTCTGTCACCAGCAGACCACTGCTGGGAGAGACGACCACCCTGGAAGGTAAATGGCTGCACGATAAATTGTACACATTTCCAGTCATCACCAATTATCATTCGCTGCTCGGTTTTATGTCGGTTTTCTCTCCTCCTCAATGCAGATGTGAGCCCTCCTCGCCGTGTGCGTATCACTGATATGAAGGACACTTCTTTCACACTGAACTGGCGCACCAAGTTAGAAACCATTACTGGTTTCCTCATTGATGCCACACCCTCCAGTGGCTCGCGCCCCACTATCAGCAGGACCATACCAGGAGAAACACGCACCTACACTCTCACAGGTATACCACACCTTCTTGCTAAAACAAACCTTTGAAAAACTGGAAATGGTTTACGGATGTAAGTTTTGGAAGTGTGATTTTGGTGTTTCAGTCTTGCTTCAAAATGTTTGTTTGTTTATTTATTTATTTTTTCATTCATTCTAAGGTTTGCAGCCAGGCACCACGTACACTGTTAATCTGTACACTCTGAATGGCAACACAAGAAGTGCACCATTTACCCTCAGCATTCAAACAGGTAAAATGTTAATACAAGCAACGTAACAAAGAGATGTAAAAAACTAAGGCACACAATGAGCCATATTAGATGCATCCACTTTCCAAATATGGACAAAATGAAGAACAATACACTTTGGTCTTAAACTGTAACTAGACTGCAGGGACACAAATCACAACTATAGCCCTACAGTACACACAAAGATGCAACAAGCAATCAGATGATCTAACGTGATATTTTTCTTCATAGCTCAACCAGCGGTCCAAGCTCCCACCAAACTCCATTTCACATCTCTGACCCCCACCTCCATCTCCTTCACCTGGCAGCCACCTGCCACACACATCACAGGATACTACGTCACCTACGAGGAGTCAGGAGGAGCACCACGGGAACTCATCCCACAGCCACATGCCGGCCAAAACTACGCCACCATATCTGGTATGCACTTGTCATTTGGTCTGTTTTCACGACAGAGAATATTGCCAGCACATTTTATTTTTCATTTGTGCAACCTACTAATTCCATTATGTGATAATTATTCCTCAGGCCTAAGACCAGCCACAGAGTACATCATCAAGATCATTGCCATCCAGAACACACAGAGGAGCACACCTCTGGTGGGCAGAATCAGAACTCGTAAGTATTATGTGACTTCTGCTCTGTATTGTGACAAATGTGATGGTAAAAGTTATGCATTCAAATGATAATGATGTAATGAAGTGCCAACATTCAAATTAGTTACGGTTAAACATCTGATAAAATGTAAGTACTTGAATGGCAGCTTTAATTGGCTCAGCTGAATCAAGTAGTTTGGCTGTAACTGCTCAGAGGCCTTGTGATAAACTGTGCAATCAACTAGCATTAGTCTCTTAAAACAATAATACCCCTTCATATTTTGAATGCCTCCTTAGATGTCATTCAAAATATCTGGTGTGTTTGTAATCCTGCATTATGACACACTTTGCCATGAAGTAGTCCCCAGCATTGCTGCATATCTGTCACCTCCTGCTGGCTGAGATATGTTACAGCCCCGCCGCCGCCCCCCCCCCTAACCTGCTTGCTTCCCTAACCCCATCTCTCCTGCCCAGACCCAGATACCGTGCTTCCCCTGCCTCTGCCACATCGCCCTGGAGGTGTTGGTGACAGGCTGGATGTGCCTGAAACTGACTTGGACAACAGAGTCCAGGTAGTGGGCAGCAATGGCCAGGATGGGGTTAGTGGTCAGAGCCAGCATGTGGAGTTCAGCAACAATGGAGACAACAACAGATATAATGGGAACAATGGCAACCCACAGTATCCTTCTGGGCAAGTTCGTGAGCCCCTGGTCTTTGTGTCCCGTCACAATGCAGAGGGCCCCATAGTGAAGCTGAATGTGCCCATTGGATCCACGTTTGGTAACGAGACAGGAGTGCCACAGGAGGCCCAAACTCAGACCACCATCTCCTGGAAGCCTTACAGACAGAGCAATGCCTACCTGGTGACATGCCATCCCATCACACAGTTAAACGAGAATATGTTCCAGGTAAGAGACAAGGGCCTGAGTTTCCAGTTCAGCCCATCGTGTGGTCTGAACATTATTTATCAGTCCTAGTAGATGAAATCTCTTATTTCATATGGATTCACTCTACATGTTCAGGTCAGCCTGCCAGGCACAGCCACCACTGCTACCCTGATAGGACTCACCCCCGGAGCGAACTATAATGTGATCGTGGAGGCTCTGATGGGGGCACTCAAACACAAGATACTGGATCAGGTCGTCACTGCTGGAAACACACGTAAGCACCCTACAGCAGCTACTGTTAAAGTGGGCTGAACTCTCCTCATTGGTAGGGTACTTCAAAACTTTTGTGTTTGTGTACATGTAATCTGTACATTACATACAGTAATTCAGTAAGACACGTCATAGTCATCACTCTGCTGCTCTGATTTCCCCCTCTCCAACAGAAATACTGTTTTTGTTTACTAAAAATCCTCAAATATTCACTTACTGTAGCTAATAATTAATCTTCAAGTAGTTTACACATTTTTTTTTGCCATATTTCAGTCCCAGAGGGAACGTCCCCCATAAAGGACTCATGTTATGATGCCTTTACTGCAACCCACTATGATGTTGGTGCTGAATGGGAGCGGATGTCTGAGACAGGCTTCAAGTTGTGGTGCAGGTGCCTCGGCCTGGGAAGTGGCCACTTCAGATGTGATTCATCTAGTAAGTTTTTGGGATATTTTTATCCAGGAGTTTACAAGAATATTTGTAATTTGAAGGTAATTCACTTAATTTTATTTTGTCCATCTTTAGAGTGGTGCCATGATAATGGCAAGAACTATCGCATTGGACAGAAGTGGGACCGCCGCGCAGAAAATGGTCACGTAATGAGCTGTACTTGTCTGGGAAATGGCAAGGGAGAGTTCAAGTGTGAACCACGTAAGGCTGCTTAGTACCCAAAGAAATGTTCTGTCTCAAAAAGATGTGAAGGAGTTACATGTGAATTTTAACATGTACGTACACCCACACAGATGAATCACTGTGCTATGATGACGGAAAAACTTACCAGGTGGGCAACCAGTGGCAGAAGGAGTACCTGGGCGCTATCTGCACCTGCACATGCTTTGGAGGACAACAGGTACGACTCATCAGCCTCCCTGGATTTGGGCCTGATGTTCATTATGACTCGTGTTCATTCTGTGAGTTACATGAAGCACATTTAAATATATGCTTGTGTATGTTTTTTGTCTCATCAGGGCTGGCGATGTGAGAACTGTCGCCGACCAGGTGCTGATGTTGATGCCAGTGTGCTGCGGCCCGTTAGATATGGAGACAACACATTAAGCAGATTGGTTAGTGGAATTAAGATAATATTATATTAATCGTAAAGATTACAGTTTGTCCTGTTTTAGATGTAGTGCTGATTGCTTAGCTTTTTTTTGGCCCTATTAGGTCCCAAGCTTGTCAAATTTCCATATAAATTTAAATAAATCATATTTGCAAGGGCATCAGATAGATCAAACAAAAAGGATGTTTCTCAAACCCATTTATTTTTGGCTATCTATATAATTAAATATAAATTTACAAGTCTTAGTAATCAATTGCAGTGTTGTGTGCACGTCAAATGACCCCTTTTGGGAAACTGATGAAGAATGTGATCAAATGTAATGAAAATATAGGATTATTAATACCCAGGCATGAGATCTTACGTCTTCAAATCTTCCCCCAACTCTTCCTCCAGAATATTCATTGCCCCATTGAGTGCCTCCGACCTGACCTGCTGGCAGACGCACATGCTCCTCAAAATCCTCGGGAATAAAGGATCAGTCATCTGACATCTGCTTTGCTCCCTCGCCGTCCAATCGCTGCACTGTCTCACCCTGTAGAAGCCACACTGTCTGTGACTGAACCATACCCAAATGCCTTATCACCTTCTGACACGTTTAGCTAAAGATGTTACACCGCCTTGCTGCCTGATCAATCCCGATCCTTTTCTAAAGTCTTTTCACTGTTGACTGATTAAAGTCTCTAAATTCATGCTCTATTGGAAAATTAATATTCCTGACAACATAGTCTTCTTTTTTTTGTGTAACATGTCCTCCCACATACTTGTGCGTGGGCCTTAATGGAATTTTTTTTAGGGTTTGTCACCAGTCAGATTTAAATGTACACACTTGTCAAAGTGTGTGTACATTTGTTTTCCAATTAAAAATTCTGAAGTGTTTCCTAATCAAAGAGCAGAAACTGTCAGAAAGTAAGCACTGTGTTAAAGAATGTCAATGTAGTTATTAACAATGTCCATGAAAATGTGCTTCTCTTTTCTGTAGCCCCTCATCTGTCCCCGAGGGGTCGCACTGTGTGTGACTGACACATTCTGAATTCTGTGTCTTTCTACTAATTTATCCCTTAAATCTCAACGTGTGAATGTGTGAACCGGGATGTGAGAATTTGAACCATTCTATTTTTGTACTTTGTTGTCGGTGCCAAAGTTGTTTCTACCTTTTACAAAAAGAAGTCCCTTATTTTAATAAAGCTGGAGAAATCCTGAAACCTAAGCACAATGTTATGTTTATTTTTGGTAAATAAAAGGTTTCAGGACATGCTCTAGCTTTACACTGTGTATGAAAATGCTTAAAGAAGACTTCACTGTCAACAGCTTGACCCTGAATGAAGACCCATATTTGCTATCTCTCTCCTCCATCATTTCCATCTCTCTACCGCCCACTCTCAAGTAAAATATATAGATCTGTAGTAAATGGAATAACAAAGATCAGTAAAAATTCTGTTCAAAATTTCACAGCAATCCATAGTTCCAATCCATCCAATATTTGTTGAGAAATTACAACTATTTGAAAAGTTCTGGACCAACTAAAACAGACAAAACTCTTGAACTGTCATTTACTGTTTATTTCACACTGAAATGTGACTGACTTAGAGCTAACAGTTATTGTATTTCCCAGTAATGTTAAGATAACAAGTCAAGGAATCAGATATCTTATCTTATGACAGTTAATGCATTACAAAATAGTGTATTTGTGACGGCTACACTTCAGCTAGGGGAGGGTAGGAATGTTTTGACTCTAATGAAACAAAATTGAGTTGATTTTAAAGAACACCTGGAAAAATGCTAAGGTGCTCAGTGGTGGAAGAGTCGCAGGCTGGTGTGCACCAGAGTGATGCCTTGCTCGTTGCAGGCATTAATCACAACCTCGTCTGCAGCGGAGCCTGCCGGAGCTGCGATGTACTCAACGCCACTCTACAGACACACAGAGGGAAGAAAGGTTAGTAAAGGTGGTTGGAAAGCTTGTTGGTACACTGCTCTTCTTAGAGTCAATGGATTTCAAATTGTTGGTGGCCTTTCTCCATGTAAGAAGTTTCTTAACAAAAGTACATACGGTATGAGCCCATGCTTTTGTGAAAGGTGTGTGACATTTACCCGTTTTGCACGATCTATGTTATCTCTGAAGGGGAAGAAGGCGTCAGAGCTGACAGCCACGGCCTGCAGGGAGCTGATCCAGTTCTTCTTTTCTGTCTCTGACAGAGGCTCAGGTACCTCTTCATACATTGACTTCCAAACTGCCAAGTCTGGACCCTATCAACACACAAAATACAGGACTTTTTATGTATTTTCAGTGTCCCGAGAATGGCATATTTTGTTATATTTGAGACGGACTGTGTACCACTGTGGCCACATTTTTAACTGATCTAACCAAGTTAATAAATACAGTGGAATCTAGCTAGCTTAGTGTAGCGAGTATTTATCTCGTCTCCCTGTACATGTCCATACATATTTAAATTTCCCAGCAACCACTAGTGGAAAGCAAATACAGAAGAATGCAAATATACCAAATGTCAGTGAGGGAAAAAAAAAAGTATAATTACAGGTATTTTATGAAAATAATACATCTGCAACTTAACGCTTAATCTCAAAAGTGACTCTTTCCCATTGTTGCCTCCTTACCTCTCCAATAGTGTCGCTGACATACTGGTCGATTGAGTTGGCCATCTCCGCTCGTTTCACACCGCTGCGAAACTTCATGTTCAGGACACGAGGGTGGTGTCTCAGCCACCAGTTATCAGCTTTGTCACCTGCCAGCCGTGTGCAGTGGATACGAGACTGCTGACCTGCTCCGATACCAATGACCTGTAAAACACAGACAGGAGAAAGTATTAGTGAAAAACTTATGGCTCATCCAGAATCATTTCTCCTCCATTTTACCTGCCTGTTCCTACCTGTCCATCTTTAGCATAGCAGACGGAGTTAGACTGAGTGTACTTGACAGCGATGGTGGCCACGATGAGGTCACGCACAGCTTCCTCAGAGAGCTTGTGGACACAGAAACAATCAAAGGGTGAACACAGGATTGTGTCAGTAATTAAACAATTATTTTAAATGACAAAGCAGGACAAACCAATACGAAAGTCACCATAGCGACTCACCGAGCCCTTGGAAACAACATTGCTGAAGAACGCCTTGTCGATAAGCGCTCCATTCCTCTTCTGTTTGAGATAGAGACCAAACAACACTCTCACCTCCGCCTCATCAGGCTCATAGTCTGGGTCCATCTGGGACAAAAAAAAAAAAACACATGAAAAAAAATGTATAGAAATTTGATATAAATGCTTCTAATCATCCTTATTTAAATACAAAAATTATGACTGAAAAAAATCTCTCACCTGAAGTACACAATAGTTTCCATTTTTCTTTTTGGAGAGTATCTTGAGTGCCTCTTCATCATAACCAGGAGCAACGATACCATCAGACACCTAAGAGCATTTAAATCATAGTTAGGAAAAAAAACCAAACTTTTTTCTTATCTATATTTGTTCTTTTACACAAGACTTTACCTCTCGTGATATAATCCTGGCAGTGGGAACGTCACACACATCAGACAAAGCAATGAAGTCTCCAAAAGAAGACATTCTGTCTGAACCTGGGGATGCAGTGTTAAGTGTTAATACAGCTTCATTTAAAAAAAAGCTAAAGATATAAAACACTCCAGGTTATCCACGGTATTATTCATTGTTATAGACCTCTTGCCCTGGCATAGGCTGTGGCCAGTGGGGTAAGATCCTTCAACATGTCGTGCACCATGCACACTTTGGCTTCGTCCTCAGTCAGAGGAACTCCTACTGCAGCTCCTTCAGAACAAAGGTGAAAAAAAAAGTAATTTCAGATTTAAGGCATTTATTTCCAGCTCCACATTTGTACTGTGAAGAGTGTGTCATTGTGTCTCTTTTTGTCTTACCTGCAGGGCTGACATGTTTGAAGGAGGTGGCAGCAGCCATGCCGAGGGCACCCTTTAACTCTCTGACCAACTGCCAGGCGTTCAGAGCGTCACACAGGTTTATAAAGCCGGGGGAACCATTGACCACTGCAAAACAGTAGGAAAAAAAAAAAAACAAACAAAAAATAAATAAAATATTTTTAGAAAATCAATAAGCAGTAATGTTGTCTTAAGACAAATTAATTGTAGTTTTCTGCATTTCCATGGAAATTAGCAACATCTCTCAAACACTGCTCCTTGTAATTGATTAATCTCATTGATTAAACTCCTGGCTTTACTCTTTGAGGTTAACAGAAATATCTTCTACCTTTGAGAGGGAGGGCTGGGCGCAGGGTGTAGAGTTGGGCAGGTGCTTGGTGGGGGTTCATGCCATAACGCAGAGGCAGCTGGGAAACACCACGGCTGTACTGTTTACGAAAGTAGTCCGATATGGCCTCATCATACTGTGCTGTGTGCGTGAAGGCCTGAAGAGCATAGAACACAAAATACACTAGGAAGAGAAAACACATAAATGCCTTCTGATGTGTACCAAAGCCTAAAACCTAAAGCATTTACAACTGATCACATTACAATTGTGTGCTCCTCCTAAAGCAAAGCAACACAATTTATGAGCTAGAATCTATTTAAGTCAACATGTAGTTCAGCCTGAGTACAGGGTGAAAGTTCACCAGGTTGTCAAATGTTAAACTCTGTAACCTAAACACATATTTCAACACTTATGATAAAAATCCTGTGCTGGACTTTGTCTTGACCCAACCCTCACCTCTGAGCAAACACAACAAAAACAGAACAGGTGAGGACAGCAGCAAAATTTCCTTGGTGACCATCCTCATGTCTGACACCATCCTCATGACCAAGCTCCGATCAGTACTAAGAAAGATATAACTTAGTGACCATCATGGAGAATGAACTAAACGAAAGAGTGATATGGGCATTTATTGTATTAAGTGACTTTTTCCTCTTGGCCCGTAATTTAATTTCGTAAGAATCTGACAGCGCAACAGTTGTTACTATTATGCAACCTTTATTTTAAGACTGAGGCCGACTCACTGGAACAAGTCTCAACAGTGACAGGGTGGGATTAAAACATGTCTCGAGGTAGATGTGAAATGTGTGTTGAAGATCAGAAAAAGCTGATAGTAACACACAACCTTGACAAAGTCCTGCCATCTTTAAAATGGCCCTCAGGATACTGACAAAGCAAATCAGGAAACAAACAGTCCTGCTCCTTTTAAAAAAATAAAAAAAATTCTTATTTCTGTTATACTTAAAAAAAGGACATCAACAGGTTTTAGAGAACAAATTTTAAGAGTACATACTGTAATGTAGGGCTGCAACTAACAATTATTTTCATCATCAATCGATCTAACAATTATTTTTTGATTACTCTATTCATTATTTTGTCTTTAAGAGGTCAGGAAATAGTTTTAAAAAATGTTGTGTGAAAGTGAAAATATTCAAGCAGCTTGGTTTGTCAGTCCCACATTACAAACCCCAAAGATATTCAGTTTATTATCACAGACAACAGAGTTCTGAATTCAAGGGCTGAAAATATACACAGGAACTTATTTTTTTTTATAAAGGTACAGGAAAGAACATAGTTGCAACCCCTTAATGTTTTTTTAAAGCTTTAAAAAAATAACCCCAAAAAACCTTCAGATAACTAAAGCAGCCAAAACAGAGTTGGTTCTGGGAAGAGTAAGTTTCTCCAGCATACAAATTAAAAGGGTTGGGAAAGAAACTTACTTTGAGGGCCAGAGTCCTGCGAGTATCCAGGGTTGTGTCTTTTTCTCCTGAACTCTCCATCTCCTTGGCAACCAACGAATAGTCATCAGGATCACATACAATAGTGACTCGAGCATGATTCTTGGCTGCTGCTCTCAGCAGAGTTACTCCACCTGTGAGGAAAGAGAAAGAAAATAAACATGCTAATAATCACAGAAATTTCACTATTACTGAGGTGGAGAATAATTTAGATTTTTTTAATGCAATTGGAGGCACAAATGCTCTGGTACTCTCTGCATTACAAGCATTATTTAAGCATTTACTAAGTATCATTGATTCACTATTCTGAATCTACAATTCAGCTTACCGATATCAATCTGCTCCACGGCATCCTCCACTGTAACATTCGGGTTAGAGACAGTCTTCACAAATGGGTAGAGGTTGCACACCACCACTCTTGAAAAGAGCAAGCAAGGAAAATAAATTCATACTCAAATCAAATTCTGAAAACACACATCACACACACAGATAAAAAAAAAAAATCACACACCACATACATATGCTCACAACCACACTTTTATGAATTTTATTGTTCTGTCACATTTTTTCCCCCAAAACGTGTCCTTAATACTTCATTATACTTCTCTGTTGACAAGGAAGGGTTTACATTATTTACGTTTCTGAATATTATTTAGCTTTGTTAAAATGTGGACAGATTTAGGTCCAACAGTGGTGCAGCTCCTGTTTTCATCTTCAAGGGACTAGCTATAACTTTGAGATAACTGAGACGGACTGTGAATTAAAAATGGCTAGTATATACTAACATTAGTGCAAACTATGTAAAGCCATTTATGTCATTAACAAAAAGATGTTTTGTGCTTTTTGTTACAAATCAAAGAAGAAAAAAGTACTATGAACTATACAAACTCAGGCTTAAATTCAAGTGAATGCCTCTGAGTAATTATAAAGAAGATGGATGTCATGAGGATCCATGTGCTTGAGTTTAAGTAAGTGACCTGATGGTCGGTGTTAATTTTGTGCTAGAGACTTTTCAGTCTCTGGAACTACATATCTTGCTCTCTTTGTGATCCCCTGAACAAATAAAGTCTTTACATAAAGTCTGTAAATTAATCAACCTGCCAACAGAGTAGAACTGCAAAGGTTAGTCAATTAATTGATTAGGTGATCAACAGGCAGACACTGTGAAATCTGTGATCCAATCACATTCTTCTAGCCCTGAACAAACAAGAATCACGAGACAAGCTTGTAGCAGGGAGCAGCAGTTTTCCAATTAACCAGCTGCCAAATCGCCCACACGTGCTTCCTAATGGCACAATACAAGTCTATATCTAACCATGTTAGCTTGTGATCTGCCTGATAGTCACAGGTCATGCATGCTCTTTGATTTAACCACGCTTTGAAGATATACCCACCATGGTGTTACAGAGCTGAGACTGCACAGATGAGATTTTAAAATATGAATTTCTGTGTGTTTAAATGTTTTAGACTTTTCCAATAACTTGCTGTGCATGCTTGCTTACCTGACCAGGCTGTAGCCCAGCTTCTCCATGTCTGCAGTGTCCGTGGGGGTTTTCCTGGCCAGGATGCCTCCATGGACAGCAGGGTGCAGGGTCTTCACTCTGCCTCCCAGCATCTCCGGGTGTCCAGTCAGCTCAGACACATCCCTGACACACAGCACAGACACTGACAGGTTAGAGAGGGACACCCATAGCCAGCTACTAGTCTTTGTGGATGTGGGGGAAACAAACAGTGCTGCACTGAATTTAACTTTGTTAAAAAAAACAAAACAAACAAAAAATAAAACTACTTGAACACACCAACCTGACAGCCAGTCCAGCATCGCGCAGGGCTTTGGCTGTGCCACCAGAGGCGACCAGAGACAGTCCCACATCCACCAGCCTTTTGGCGAAATTCACAAGTCCAGTTTTGTCTGACACACTTAAAAGCGCTGCAAGCACAGATACAGGGGAGACATGTCAAACCTCTTGGACTGTTTTTACAGACACAAAAGAGAAGCCATGCTTCAGCTGACCACGCTGGCTAACGTTAGCCAGTGAGCTAGCCTCCTGCATGTGGCAGAACAGAACTTTATAATGGCGATAGATAATGGATTAGAAAAAACATAGACCAAGTCTTACCAAGCTCTGAGGAGGCCATGTTCTGAGTCACAGCGTCAGTCCGCAGTCTGTCCGGATGTCAGGCGGGTTTCTGCTCAGTCTTCTCCCAGTTTAATCTGCAAACGTTGCAGGAGGGAAAGCCCGTGGAGATCAAATGAAACAAATGTACAAGCTTTTCGTTGCTTCATCATGTGCTTCAAAACTAGAAAGACCCGCCCTGCTGAGGCCGGCCCACCCCCTGCACACGAACGTACCCATGAGAGCTGTGCGGCGCGGAAAATGCGCATTTTCATCCGCAAAGAGGAGCGAAAATGTGTAGTATATCATCAAGTATCGGTTTAGCAGCGCAGGTGTAAATGGATTCCTGGACTGGTCTACCTCTTAAATGACGGTTGAGGTTTCCTGAATGTTAATCAAACGACCTGTTGATGCAAAACTACAACAAACACAAAACACAGGCACAAAATATGACCACACAGACACAAAACGACAAAGAGACAAAAAAGTGACCACGAAGAAATGCAAAATTATATCAAACAGACAAAAATGTCTACAAAGAAACACAAAAGAAACCAAAACTACATTGAAAGCACACGAAACAACTACAAACACAGAACGACTACTGAAAGATGCAAACAACTAGAGACACAAAATGACTACAAAGAGATGCAAAATGTCTACAAAGAGACACAAAATAACCCAAAACTACTTGGGTTATCTACGTGTTGTTTGGTGTTTGTTTTGTGTCTTTCAGTCTGCATAGGTGTCTTATGTAATGGATCTAGGGGCCTTTTATGTATAAGCCACATTCATTCTACACTTGCATTTTACCTAATGTCCATTAAAGTCTATTTTAAGGGGGTGTAAGACTGAATTTGAACCCTGACAGGCAAGAACCTGTTGTCTCATCGTCCATCCACGGGTGTAGGTTGTCTATTGTTTTCTACAGCTACAGAAGCTTTTTCTTTTTTTCTTTTTAAATATCACATATTATTTCACTTAGTTTTTGTAGTTTTATTTCACACATCATCAGCTTTTTACAGCCACTACTTGATGTGCAAACATCCATATACATATGGACATGTCTCTTTTTGCTTGTGTGTATAAGTCTACTTTTTCTCAAACTTGAAGTGAGGTGAAGTGTCTTCTTTTATTTAAACACTAGAGGGCAGACATGAACCTTGTTTGAACACAGGTCTGCTTACTAAAGCAGATGTTTCTTTTCCCTAAAATGTTCCTGGTGGTGACATTTGTATATAACAGCTTCATATTTCAGATCCATAATTTGTCTTTGACTATACCCACAGTTTAAAATGGTAAATTTCAGTAAAAGTGTAGGCCAACTGAGATGTGTGTGCTTAGCTGTTTCTAAGCTTTTTATTTTTTATTTTAATTTTTTATCAGAGGCCTTGGGGTCTCCAGCTATGCTATGCATGTTTTTTGTGCACTCTTCATTTTTTAGATAAAATGTAAGATTTATTTGATTTAAACTACAGTAAAACAGCCCAGACTGCCAGTGTCTTTTGGTTGATACAGGTTAAATCTATTTTGCTGATCAGCATGAACTGAAGGTTACACTGACGCCATGTAGGGCTGCGAACATCACTGGGCCCACCGCAGTTGGTGAAACACCTGTAACATACATTTCCTGCAACAATAAATGACGCCCATGAATACATTCTCTCTGGCCACGCCTTTTCAATAAACTTTATTGGCAAAAACGGTGCCTTTTTCATGCTTTAGAACAGCGTTTTAAGTCGGACAGATGTGAATTTATTGGGCCCCGTCACTCACTCCCTTACTTGCCCATTAGTTAAGTGACAGGACAGGGCCCCTGGAAACCTGCACCAATACATGTGATTACGTTAAAAGATCGCGCAATCTGTTCATATTTACGTAATGAGCTCGACATTTTGCTGATTGATTAAACTACAGGGTGTAAATATTTTAAGGGGTCCTTGATTTATCATCCAACAAAGCAAAAAGAGGCCGATTTATTTGTCTTACTATGAAAATGGGGGATTCTGGTAACCGTTCTGTGTTTGAGGGCTGAACTGACATCCCAGGGGTGACTTGAGTGATTCAATGGACAGTGAAACATTTTTATAGAAAGACACAGGCTCTCTGTGCATTATTGGTTAAAAAAAATAGGAAGAGGGAGGAGGCTGTCAGCACTTTTGTTGGGCTGGCTGTTGAGAAAACTGACAGCATTATCAGCAGTAACTAATTTATGCGGGGAATTTTTAATCAGCACAACTGGTGTATTCAGATTAAATTAGAAGAGAAACAGAATCAATGACCTCCATATATTGCTCTGCTGCCTTATCAATTAGCTGTGATTTTTGTACTGTGTCAGAGAGGCCTGTGTCATAAAACAGGCCAAATGGCATTTGTCATACAGCTGACAAGTCACACAACTAAATGAGGTCCTATTGATTCGCATGATTTTTCATCAGCCAAATTAAAAGCTGCAGTTTGATAGAGGTTCAGTCTGCAAGCTTGTTATGTATTCTATTCTCTCCTATTAAACCAAGTCCAAAAATGTCAATGAAAACTCCTTTTAAGTCCTTCAAGTGAAACAAGTAACTTGGGGGATTCATTTGGTGAATTGAATTAGGTTCTTTGATACTGCTGCACGTGTTTGCAGCTTCACATTAATCAACAATTAGTGATAGGCCTTCACCAGGTTGGTTAGCTTTTCACAAAACTGCATGTTTAGCTTTTAAACTGCAAACACGTTCCTCTTTAACATTTGACATGGTGTCGATCTTCATTTTCTCATCCCCCTGCTGCTCTGCTCAAAGGTGGACTATCAACCAGACAAAGCATGCAACTGCCGAGTGGCTCCAGACCCCCAGGTTTCTGTATCATTTAAATTTACATAATTTGAATAATCAAACCTTTACTGGGAATTTGCCACTCTAAAGTAAAATATCAGCTATATCGGGTCCATCCTCCGACTTGTGTGTCTGGTGTATTTTTATGAAAACTTACCTAAATTATTAATTAATTAGGACCCGAGCACAAAACTCGTGCAAAGCCCTATTGAAATTAAAGGGATGATTATTCTTTCTTTTATTTTTCTTTTGCCGATTGTCGGCAGTATGACGCGTTTCATTTTGAGGTCTTACAAAAATATAAGTATTTTTGAAATATTTTGAGGTCTTATGGCTGTTTGACGTGTTTTATGACATTTTGAGGTCTTACCAAAGTATGACTTTTTTTGGCATATTTTGACGTCTTACTATAGAATGACGTTTTTTATGACATTTTGAGGTCTTACAAAATTATGACTTTTTTTGACATTTTTTGACGCCTTACTATACTATGACGTTTTTTATGACATTTTGAGGTCAAAAATTTTTTTGACTTTTTTGGTCCGATTTTGACGCCTTACTATAGTATGACCTTTCTTATGACATTTTGAGGTCAAATTTTTTTTTGACTTTTTTGGTCCGATTTTGACGCCTTACTATACTATGACGTTTTTTATGACATTTTGAGGTCAAAATTTTTTTTGACATTTTTGGTCCGATTTTGACGCCTTACTATAGTATGACGTTTTTTATGACATTTTGAGGTCAAAAAATAATTTGACTTTTTTGGTCCGATTTTGACGCCTTACTATAGTATGACGTTTTTTATGACATTTTGAGGTCAAAATTTTTTTGGACTTTTTTGGTCCGATTTTGACACCTTAGTATAGTATGAGGTTTTTTATGACATTTTGAGGTCAAAATTTTTTTTGACTTTTTTGGTCCGATTTTGACGCCTTACTATAGTATGACGTTTTTTATGACATTTTGAGGTCAAAATTTTTTTTGACTTTTTTGGTCCGATTTTGACGCCTTACTATACTATGACGTTTTTTATGACATTTTGAGGTCAAAAATTTTTTTGACTTTTTTGGTCCGATTTTGACGCCTTACTATAGTATGACGTTTTTTATGACATTTTGAGGTCAAAATTTTTTTTGACTTTTTTGGTCCGATTTTGACGCCTTACTATAGTATGACGTTTTTTATGACATTTTGAGGTCAAAATAAAATTTGACTTTTTTGGTCCGATTTTGACGCCTTACTATAGTATGACGTTTTTTATGACATTTTGAGGTCAAAAAAAAATTTGACTTTTTTGGTCCGATTTTGACGCCTTACTATAGTATGACGTTTTTTATGACATTTTGAGGTCAAAAATTTTTTTGACTTTTTTGGTCCGATTTTGACGCCTTACTATACTATGACGTTTTTTATGACATTTTGAGGTCAAAAAAAAACTTGACTTTTTTGGTCCGATTTTGACGCCTTACTATACTATGACGTTTTTTATGACATTTTGAGGTCAAAAATTTTTTTGACTTTTTTGGTCCGATTTTGACGCCTTACTATACTATGACGTTTTTTATGACATTTTGAGGTCAAAAAAAAATTTGACTTTTTTGGTCCGATTTTGACGCCTTACTATAGTATGACGTTTTTTATGACACTTTGAGGTCAAAAATTTTTTTGACTTTTTTGGTCCGATTTTGACGCCTTACTATACTATGACGTTTTTTATGACATTTTTAGGTCAAAAAAAAATTTGACTTTTTTGGTCCGATTTTGACGCCTTACTATACTATGACGTTTTTTATGACATTTTGAGGTCAAAAATTTTTTTGACTTTTTTGGTCCGATTTTGACGCCTTACTATAGTATGACGTTTTTTATGACATTTTGAGGTCAAAAAAAAATTTGACTTTTTTGGTCCGATTTTGACGCCTTACTATAGTATGACGTTTTTTATGATATTTTGAGGTCAAAAAAAAATTTGACTTTTTTGGTCCGATTTTGACGCCTTACTATAGTATGACGTTTTTTATGACATTTTGAGGTCAAAAATTTTTTTGACTTTTTTGGTCCGATTTTGACGCCTTACTATACTATGACGTTTTTTATGACATTTTGAGGTCAAAAATTTTTTTGACTTTTTTGGTCCGATTTTGACGCCTTACTATACTATGACGTTTTTTATGACATTTTGAGGTCAAAAAAAAATTTGACTTTTTTGGTCCGATTTTGACGCCTTACTATACTATGACGTTTTTTATGACATTTTGAGGTTAAAAATTTTTTTGACTTTTTTGGTCCGATTTTGACGCCTTACTATACTATGACGTTTTTTATGACATTTTGAGGTCAAAAAAAAATTTGACTTTTTTGGTCCGATTTTGACGCCTTACTATACTATGACGTTTTTTATGACATTTTGAGGTCAAAAATTTTTTTGACTTTTTTGGTCCGATTTTGACGCCTTACTATAGTATGACGTTTTTTATGACATTTTGAGGTCAAAAAAAAATTTGACTTTTTTGGTCCGATTTTGACGCCTTACTATAGTATGACGTTTTTTATGATATTTTGAGGTCAAAAAAAAATTTGACTTTTTTGGTCCGATTTTGACGCCTTACTATAGTATGACGTTTTTTATGACATTTTGAGGTCAAAAATTTTTTTGACTTTTTTGGTCCGATTTTGACGCCTTACTATACTATGACGTTTTTTATGACATTTTGAGGTCAAAAAAAAATTTGACTTTTTTGGTCCGATTTTGACGCCTTACTATAGTATGACGTTTTTTATGACATTTTGAGGTCAAAATTTTTTTTGACTTTTTTGGTCCGATTTTGACGCCTTACTATACTATGACGTTTTTTATGACATTTTGAGGTCAAAAAAAAATTTGACTTTTTTGGTCCGATTTTGACGCCTTACTATACTATGACGTTTTTTATGACATTTTGAGGTCAAAAAAAAATTTGACTTTTTTGGTCCGATTTTGACGCCTTACTATAGTATGACGTTTTTTATGACACTTTGAGGTCAAAAATTTTTTTGACTTTTTTGGTCCGATTTTGACGCCTTACTATACTATGACGTTTTTTATGACATTTTGAGGTCAAAAATTTTTTTGACTTTTTTGGTCCGATTTTGACGCCTTACTATAGTATGACGTTTTTTATGACATTTTGAGGTCAAAATTTTTTTTGACTTTTTTGGTCCGATTTTGACGCCTTACTATACTATGACGTTTTTTATGACATTTTGAGGTCAAAAAATAATTTGACTTTTTTGGTCCGATTTTGACGCCTTACTATACTATGACCTTTTTTATGACATTTTGAGGTCAAAAAATAATTTGACTTTTTTGGTCCGATTTTGACGCCTTACTATACTATGAGGTTTTTTATGACATTTTGAGGTCAAAAATTTTTTTGACTTTTTTGGTCCGATTTTGACGCCTTACTATACTATGACGTTTTTTATGACATTTTGAGGTCAAAAATTTTTTTGACTTTTTTGGTCCGATTTTGACGCCTTACTATAGTATGACGTTTTTTATGACATTTTGAGGTCAAAAAAAAATTTGACTTTTTTGGTCCGATTTTGACGCCTTACTATAGTATGACGTTTTTTATGATATTTTGAGGTCAAAAAAAAATTTGACTTTTTTGGTCCGATTTTGACGCCTTACTATAGTATGACGTTTTTTATGACATTTTGAGGTCAAAAATTTTTTTGACTTTTTTGGTCCGATTTTGACGCCTTACTATACTATGACGTTTTTTATGACATTTTGAGGTCAAAAAAAAATTTGACTTTTTTGGTCCGATTTTGACGCCTTACTATAGTATGACGTTTTTTATGACATTTTGAGGTCAAAAATTTTTTTGACTTTTTTGGTCCGATTTTGACGCCTTACTATACTATGACGTTTTTTATGACATTTTGAGGTCAAAAAAAAATTTGACTTTTTTGGTCCGATTTTGACGCCTTACTATACTATGACGTTTTTTATGACATTTTGAGGTCAAAAAAAAATTTGACTTTTTTGGTCCGATTTTGACGCCTTACTATAGTATGACGTTTTTTATGACACTTTGAGGTCAAAAATTTTTTTGACTTTTTTGGTCCGATTTTGACGCCTTACTATACTATGACGTTTTTTATGACATTTTGAGGTCAAAAATTTTTTTGACTTTTTTGGTCCGATTTTGACGCCTTACTATACTATGACGTTTTTTATGACATTTTGAGGTCAAAAAAAAATTTGACTTTTTTGGTCCGATTTTGACGCCTTACTATACTATGACGTTTTTTATGACATTTTGAGGTCAAAAAAAAATTTGACTTTTTTGGTCCGATTTTGACGCCTTACTATAGTATGACGTTTTTTATGACACTTTGAGGTCAAAAATTTTTTTGACTTTTTTGGTCCGATTTTGACGCCTTACTATACTATGACGTTTTTTATGACATTTTGAGGTCAAAAATTTTTTTGACTTTTTTGGTCCGATTTTGACGCCTTACTATAGTATGACGTTTTTTATGACATTTTGAGGTCAAAATTTTTTTTGACTTTTTTGGTCCGATTTTGACGCCTTACTATACTATGACGTTTTTTATGACATTTTGAGGTCAAAAAATAATTTGACTTTTTTGGTCCGATTTTGACGCCTTACTATACTATGACCTTTTTTATGACATTTTGAGGTCAAAAAATAATTTGACTTTTTTGGTCCGATTTTGACGCCTTACTATACTATGAGGTTTTTTATGACATTTTGAGGTCAAAAATTTTTTTGACTTTTTTGGTCCGATTTTGACGCCTTACTATACTATGACGTTTTTTATGACATTTTGAGGTCAAAAAATAATTTGACTTTTTTGGTCCGATTTTGACGCCTTACTATACTATGACGTTTTTTATGACATTTTGAGGTCAAAAATTTTTTTGACTTTTTTGGCCCGATTTTGACGCCTTACTATAGTATGACGTTTTTTATGACATTTTGAGGTCAAAAATTTTTTGGACTTTTTACGTCCGATTTTGACGCCTTACTATACTATGACGTTTTTTATGACATTTTGAGGTCAAAAAGTTTTTTGACTTTTTTGGTCCGATTTTGACGCCTTACTATAGTATGACGTTTTTTATGACATTTTGAGGTCAAAAAAAAATTTGACTTTTTTGGTCCGATTTTGACGCCTTACTATACTATGACGTTTTTTATGACATTTTGAGGTCAAAAAAAAATTTGACTTTTTTGGTCCGATTTTGACGCCTTACTATACTATGACGTTTTTTATGACATTTTGAGGTCAAAAATTTTTTTGACTTTTTTGGTCCGATTTTGACGCCTTACTATACTATGACGTTTTTTATGACATTTTGAGGTCAAAAAAAAATTTGACTTTTTTGGTCCGATTTTGACGCCTTACTATACTATGAGGTTTTTTATGACATTTTGAGGTCAAAAATTTTTTTGACTTTTTTGGTCCGATTTTGACGCCTTACTATAGTATGACGTTTTTTATGACATTTTGAGGTCAAAAAAAAATTTGACTTTTTTGGTCCGATTTTGACGCCTTACTATACTATGACGTTTTTTATGACATTTTGAGGTCAAAAATTTTTTTGACTTTTTTGGTCCGATTTTGATGCCTTACTATACTATGACGTTTTTTATGACATTTTGAGGTCAAAAATTTTTTTGACTTTTTTGGTCCGATTTTGACGCCTTACTATAGTATGACGTTTTTTATGACATTTTGAGGTCAAAATTTTTTTTGACTTTTTTGGTCCGATTTTGACGCCTTACTATAGTATGACGTTTTTTATGACATTTTGAGGTCAAAATTTTTTTTGACTTTTTTGGTCCGATTTTGACGCCTTACTATACTATGACGTTTTTTATGACATTTTGAGGTCAAAAAATAATTTGACTTTTTTGGTCCGATTTTGACGCCTTACTATACTATGACCTTTTTTATGACATTTTGAGGTCAAAAAATAATTTGACTTTTTTGGTCCGATTTTGACGCCTTACTATACTATGAGGTTTTTTATGACATTTTGAGGTCAAAAATTTTTTTGACTTTTTTGGTCCGATTTTGACGCCTTACTATACTATGACGTTTTTTATGACATTTTGAGGTCAAAAAATAATTTGACTTTTTTGGTCCGATTTTGACGCCTTACTATACTATGACGTTTTTTATGACATTTTGAGGTCAAAAATTTTTTTGACTTTTTTGGCCCGATTTTGACGCCTTACTATAGTATGACGTTTTTTATGACATTTTGAGGTCAAAAATTTTTTGGACTTTTTACGTCCGATTTTGACGCCTTACTATACTATGACGTTTTTTATGACATTTTGAGGTCAAAAAGTTTTTTGACTTTTTTGGTCCGATTTTGACGCCTTACTATAGTATGACGTTTTTTATGACATTTTGAGGTCAAAAAAAAATTTGACTTTTTTGGTCCGATTTTGACGCCTTACTATACTATGACGTTTTTTATGACATTTTGAGGTCAAAAAAAAATTTGACTTTTTTGGTCCGATTTTGACGCCTTACTATACTATGACGTTTTTTATGACATTTTGAGGTCAAAAAAAAATTTGACTTTTTTGGTCCGATTTTGACGCCTTACTATACTATGACCTTTTTTATGACATTTTGAGGTCAAAATTTTTTTTGACTTTTTTGGTCCGATTTTGACGCCTTACTATAGTATGACGTTTTTTATGACATTTTGAGGTCAAAATTTTTTTTGACTTTTTTGGTCCGATTTTGACGCCTTACTATACTATGACGTTTTTTATGACATTTTGAGGTCAAAAATTTTTTTGACTTTTTTGGTCCGATTTTGACGCCTTACTATAGTATGACGTTTTTTATGACATTTTGAGGTCAAAATTTTTTTTGACTTTTTTGGTCCGATTTTGACGCCTTACTATAGTATGACGTTTTTTATGACATTTTGAGGTCAAAAATTTTTTTGACTTTTTTGGTCCGATTTTTACGCCTTACTATACTATGACGTTTTTTATGACATTTTGAGGTCAAAAAAAATTTTGACTTTTTTGGTCCGATTTTGACGCCTTACTATACTATGACCTTTTTTATGACATTTTGAGGTCAAAAAATAATTTGACTTTTTTGGTCCGATTTTGACGCCTTACTATACTATGAGGTTTTTTATGACATTTTGAGGTCAAAAATTTTTTTGACTTTTTTGGTCCGATTTTGACGCCTTACTATACTATGACGTTTTTTATGACATTTTGAGGTCAAAAATTTTTTTGACTTTTTTGGTCCGATTTTGACGCCTTACTATAGTATGACGTTTTTTATGACATTTTGAGGTCAAAAAAAAATTTGACTTTTTTGGTCCGATTTTGACGCCTTACTATAGTATGACGTTTTTTATGATATTTTGAGGTCAAAAAAAAATTTGACTTTTTTGGTCCGATTTTGACGCCTTACTATACTATGACGTTTTTTATGACATTTTGAGGTCAAAAATTTTTTTGACTTTTTTGGTCCGATTTTGACGCCTTACTATACTATGACGTTTTTTATGACATTTTGAGGTCAAAAAAAAATTTGACTTTTTTGGTCCGATTTTGACGCCTTACTATAGTATGACGTTTTTTATGACATTTTGAGGTCAAAAATTTTTTTGACTTTTTTGGTCCGATTTTGACGCCTTACTATACTATGACGTTTTTTATGACATTTTGAGGTCAAAAAAAAATTTGACTTTTTTGGTCCGATTTTGACGCCTTACTATACTATGACGTTTTTTATGACATTTTGAGGTCAAAAAAAAATTTGACTTTTTTGGTCCGATTTTGACGCCTTACTATAGTATGACGTTTTTTATGACACTTTGAGGTCAAAAATTTTTTTGACTTTTTTGGTCCGATTTTGACGCCTTACTATACTATGACGTTTTTTATGACATTTTGAGGTCAAAAATTTTTTTGACTTTTTTGGTCCGATTTTGACGCCTTACTATACTATGACGTTTTTTATGACATTTTGAGGTCAAAAAAAAATTTGACTTTTTTGGTCCGATTTTGACGCCTTACTATACTATGACGTTTTTTATGACATTTTGAGGTCAAAAAAAAATTTGACTTTTTTGGTCCGATTTTGACGCCTTACTATAGTATGACGTTTTTTATGACACTTTGAGGTCAAAAATTTTTTTGACTTTTTTGGTCCGATTTTGACGCCTTACTATACTATGACGTTTTTTATGACATTTTGAGGTCAAAAAAAAATTTGACTTTTTTGGTCCGATTTTGACGCCTTACTATACTATGACGTTTTTTATGACATTTTGAGGTCAAAAAAAAATTTGACTTTTTTGGTCCGATTTTGACGCCTTACTATACTATGACCTTTTTTATGACATTTTGAGGTCAAAATTTTTTTTGACTTTTTTGGTCCGATTTTGACGCCTTACTATACTATGACCTTTTTTATGACATTTTGAGGTCAAAAAATAATTTGACTTTTTTGGTCCGATTTTGACGCCTTACTATACTATGAGGTTTTTTATGACATTTTGAGGTCAAAAATTTTTTTGACTTTTTTGGTCCGATTTTGACGCCTTACTATACTATGACGTTTTTTATGACATTTTGAGGTCAAAAAATAATTTGACTTTTTTGGTCCGATTTTGACGCCTTACTATACTATGACGTTTTTTATGACATTTTGAGGTCAAAAATTTTTTTGACTTTTTTGGCCCGATTTTGACGCCTTACTATAGTATGACGTTTTTTATGACATTTTGAGGTCAAAAATTTTTTGGACTTTTTACGTCCGATTTTGACGCCTTACTATACTATGACGTTTTTTATGACATTTTGAGGTCAAAAAAAAATTTGACTTTTTTGGTCCGATTTTGACGCCTGACTATAGTATGACGTTTTTTATGACATTTTGAGGTCAAAATTTTTTTTGACTTTTTTGGTCCGATTTTGACGCCTTACTATAGTATGACGTTTTTTATGACATTTTGAGGTCAAAAATTTTTTTGACTTTTTTGGTCCGATTTTTACGCCTTACTATACTATGACGTTTTTTATGACATTTTGAGGTCAAAAAAAATTTTGACTTTTTTGGTCCGATTTTGACGCCTTACTATACTATGACGTTTTTTATGACATTTTGAGGTCAAAAAAAAATTTTGACTTTTTTGGTCCGATTTTGACGCCTTACTATACTATGACGTTTTTTATGACATTTTGAGGTCAAAAAAAAATTTGACTTTTTTGGTCCGATTTTGACGCCTTACTATAGTATGACCTTTTTTATGACATTTTGAGGTCAAAAAAAAATTTGACTTTTTTGGTCCGATTTTGACGCCTTACTATACTATGACGTTTTTTATGACATTTTGAGGTCAAAAAAAAATTTGACTTTTTTGGTCCGATTTTGACGCCTTACTATACTATGACGTTTTTTATGACATTTTGAGGTCAAAAATTTTTTTGACTTTTTTGGTCCGATTTTGACGCCTTACTATACTATGACGTTTTTTATGACATTTTGAGGTCAAAAAAAAATTTGACTTTTTTGGTCCGATTTTGACGCCTTACTATACTATGACGTTTTTTATGACATTTTGAGGTCAAAAATTTTTTTGACTTTTTTGGTCCGATTTTGACGCCTTACTATACTATGACGTTTTTTATGACATTTTGAGGTCAAAAAAAAATTTGACTTTTTTGGTCCGATTTTGACGCCTTACTATACTATGAGGTTTTTTATGACATTTTGAGGTCAAAAATTTTTTTGACTTTTTTGGTCCGATTTTGACGCCTTACTATAGTATGACGTTTTTTATGACATTTTGAGGTCAAAAAAAAATTTGACTTTTTTGGTCCGATTTTGACGCCTTACTATACTATGACGTTTTTTATGACATTTTGAGGTCAAAAATTTTTTTGACTTTTTTGGTCCGATTTTGACGCCTTACTATACTATGACGTTTTTTATGACATTTTGAGGTCAAAAAAAAATTTGACTTTTTTGGTCCGATTTTGACGCCTTACTATACTATGACGTTTTTTATGACATTTTGAGGTCAAAAAAAAATTTGACTTTTTTGGTCCGATTTTGACGCCTTACTATAGTATGACGTTTTTTATGACACTTTGAGGTCAAAAATTTTTTTGACTTTTTTGGTCCGATTTTGACGCCTTACTATACTATGACGTTTTTTATGACATTTTGAGGTCAAAAAAAAATTTGACTTTTTTGGTCCGATTTTGACGCCTTACTATACTATGACCTTTTTTTATGACATTTTGAGGTCAAAATTTTTTTTGACTTTTTTGGTCCGATTTTGACGCCTTACTATACTATGACGTTTTTTATGACATTTTGAGGTCAAAAAAAAATTTGACTTTTTTGGTCCGATTTTGACGCCTTACTATACTATGACGTTTTTTATGACATTTTGAGGTCAAAAAATAATTTGACTTTTTTGGTCCGATTTTGACGCCTTACTATACTATGACGTTTTTTATGACATTTTGAGGTCAAAAAAAAATTTGACTTTTTTGGTCCGATTTTGACGCCTTACTATACTATGACGTTTTTTATGACATTTTGAGGTCAAAAATTTTTTTGACTTTTTTGGTCCGATTTTGACGCCTTACTATACTATGACGTTTTTTATGACATTTTGAGGTCAAAAAAAAATTTGACTTTTTTGGTCCGATTTTGACGCCTTACTATACTATGACGTTTTTTATGACATTTTGAGGTCAAAAATTTTTTTGACTTTTTTGGTCCGATTTTGACGCCTTACTATACTATGACGTTTTTTATGACATTTTGAGGTCAAAAAAAAATTTGACTTTTTTGGTCCGATTTTGACGCCTTACTATACTATGACGTTTTTTATGACATTTTGAGGTCAAAAATTTTTTTGACTTTTTTGGTCCGATTTTGACGCCTTACTATAGTAAGACGTTTTTTATGACATTTTGAGGTCAAAAAAAAATTTGACTTTTTTGGTCCGATTTTGACGCCTTACTATAGTATGACGTTTTTTATGATATTTTGAGGTCAAAAAAAAATTTGACTTTTTTGGTCCGATTTTGACGCCTTACTATACTATGACGTTTTTTATGACATTTTGAGGTCAAAAATTTTTTTGACTTTTTTGGTCCGATTTTGACGCCTTACTATAGTATGACGTTTTTTATGACATTTTGAGGTCAAAATTTTTTTTGACTTTTTTGGTCCGATTTTGACGCCTTACTATACTATGACGTTTTTTATGACATTTTGAGGTCAAAAAAAAATTTGACTTTTTTGGTCCGATTTTGACGCCTTACTATAGTATGACGTTTTTTATGACATTTTGAGGTCAAAATTTTTTTTGACTTTTTTGGTCCGATTTTGATGCCTTACTATACTATGACGTTTTTTATGACATTTTGAGGTCAAAAAAAAATTTGACTTTTTTGGTCCGATTTTGACGCCTTACTATAGTATGACGTTTTTTATGACATTTTGAGGTCAAAAATTTTTTTGACTTTTTTGGTCCGATTTTGACGCCTTACTATAGTATGACGTTTTTTATGACATTTTGAGGTCAAAATTTTTTTTGACTTTTTACGTCCGATTTTGACGCCTTACTATAGTATGACGTTTTTTATGACATTTTGAGGTCAAAAAAAAATTTGACTTTTTTGGTCCGATTTTGACGCCTTACTATACTATGACGTTTTTTATGACATTTTGAGGTCAAAAAATAATTTGACTTTTTTGGTCCGATTTTGACGCCTTACTATACTATGACGTTTTTTATGACATTTTGAGGTCAAAAAAAAATTTGACTTTTTTGGTCCGATTTTGACGCCTTACTATACTATGACCTTTTTTTATGACATTTTGAGGTCAAAATTTTTTTTGACTTTTTTGGTCCGATTTTGACGCCTTACTATACTATGACGTTTTTTATGACATTTTGAGGTCAAAAAAAAATTTGACTTTTTTGGTCCGATTTTGACGCCTTACTATACTATGACGTTTTTTATGACATTTTGAGGTCAAAAAAAAATTTGACTTTTTTGGTCCGATTTTGACGCCTTACTATACTATGACGTTTTTTATGACATTTTGAGGTCAAAAAAAAATTTGACTTTTTTGGTCCGATTTTGACGCCTTACTATACTATGACGTTTTTTATGACATTTTGAGGTCAAAAATTTTTTTGACTTTTTTGGTCCGATTTTGACGCCTTACTATACTATGACGTTTTTTATGACATTTTGAGGTCAAAAAAAAATTTGACTTTTTTGGTCCGATTTTGACGCCTTACTATACTATGACGTTTTTTATGACATTTTGAGGTCAAAAATTTTTTTGACTTTTTTGGTCCGATTTTGACGCCTTACTATACTATGACGTTTTTTATGACATTTTGAGGTCAAAAAAAAATTTGACTTTTTTGGTCCGATTTTGACGCCTTACTATAGTATGACGTTTTTTATGACATTTTGAGGTCAAAAATTTTTTTGACTTTTTTGGTCCGATTTTGACGCCTTACTATAGTATGACGTTTTTTATGACATTTTGAGGTCAAAATTTTTTTTGACTTTTTTGGTCCGATTTTGACGCCTTACTATAGTATGACGTTTTTTATGACATTTTGAGGTCAAAAAAAAATTTGACTTTTTTGGTCCGATTTTGACGCCTTACTATACTATGACGTTTTTTATGACATTTTGAGGTCAAAAAAAAATTTGACTTTTTTGGTCCGATTTTGACGCCTTACTATAGTATGACGTTTTTTATGACACTTTGAGGTCAAAAATTTTTTTGACTTTTTTGGTCCGATTTTGACGCCTTACTATACTATGACGTTTTTTATGACATTTTGAGGTCAAAAATTTTTTTGACTTTTTTGGTCCGATTTTGACGCCTTACTATAGTATGACGTTTTTTATGACATTTTGAGGTCAAAATTTTTTTTGACTTTTTTGGTCCGATTTTGACGCCTTACTATACTATGACGTTTTTTATGACATTTTGAGGTCAAAAAATAATTTGACTTTTTTGGTCCGATTTTGACGCCTTACTATACTATGACCTTTTTTATGACATTTTGAGGTCAAAATTTTTTTTGACTTTTTTGGTCCGATTTTGACGCCTTACTATACTATGACGTTTTTTATGACATTTTGAGGTCAAAAAAAAATTTGACTTTTTTGGTCCGATTTTGACGCCTTACTATACTATGACGTTTTTTATGACATTTTGAGGTCAAAAAATAATTTGACTTTTTTGGTCCGATTTTGACGCCTTACTATACTATGAGGTTTTTTATGACATTTTGAGGTCAAAAATTTTTTTGACTTTTTTGGTCCGATTTTGACGCCTTACTATACTATGACGTTTTTTATGACATTTTGAGGTCAAAAAATAATTTGACTTTTTTGGTCCGATTTTGACGCCTTACTATACTATGACGTTTTTTATGACATTTTGAGGTCAAAAATTTTTTTGACTTTTTTGGTCCGATTTTGACGCCTTACTATACTATGACGTTTTTTATGACATTTTGAGGTCAAAAAAAAATTTGACTTTTTTGGTCCGATTTTGACGCCTTACTATACTATGACGTTTTTTATGACATTTTGAGGTCAAAAATTTTTTTGACTTTTTTGGTCCGATTTTGACGCCTTACTATAGTATGACGTTTTTTATGACATTTTGAGGTCAAAAAAAAATTTGACTTTTTTGGTCCGATTTTGACGCCTTACTATAGTATGACGTTTTTTATGACATTTTGAGGTCAAAAATTTTTTTGACTTTTTTGGTCCGATTTTGACGCCTTACTATAGTATGACGTTTTTTATGACATTTTGAGGTCAAAATTTTTTTTGACTTTTTTGGTCCGATTTTGACGCCTTACTATAGTATGACGTTTTTTATGACATTTTGAGGTCAAAAAAAAATTTGACTTTTTTGGTCCGATTTTGACGCCTTACTATAGTATGACGTTTTTTATGACATTTTGAGGTCAAAAATTTTTTTGACTTTTTTGGTCCGATTTTGACGCCTTACTATACTATGACGTTTTTTATGACATTTTGAGGTCAAAAAAAAATTTGACTTTTTTGGTCCGATTTTGACGCCTTACTATAGTATGACGTTTTTTATGACATTTTGAGGTCAAAAATTTTTTTGACTTTTTTGGTCCGATTTTGATGCCTTACTATACTATGACGTTTTTTATGACATTTTGAGGTCAAAAAAAAATTTGACTTTTTTGGTCCGATTTTGACGCCTTACTATACTATGACGTTTTTTATGACATTTTGAGGTCAAAAAAAAATTTGACTTTTTTGGTCCGATTTTGACGCCTTACTATACTATGACGTTTTTTATGACATTTTGAGGTCAAAAAAAAATTTGACTTTTTTGGTCCGATTTTGACGCCTTACTATACTATGACGTTTTTTATGACATTTTGAGGTCAAAAAAAAATTTGACTTTTTTGGTCCGATTTTGACGCCTTACTATACTATGACGTTTTTTATGACATTTTGAGGTCAAAAAAAAATTTGACTTTTTTGGTCCGATTTTGACGCCTTACTATACTATGACGTTTTTTATGACATTTTGAGGTCAAAAAAAAATTTGACTTTTTTGGTCCGATTTTGACGCCTTACTATACTATGACCTTTTTTATGACATTTTGAGGTCAAAATTTTTTTTGACTTTTTTGGTCCGATTTTGACGCCTTACTATACTATGACGTTTTTTATGACATTTTGAGGTCAAAAAAAAATTTGACTTTTTTGGTCCGATTTTGACGCCTTACTATACTATGACGTTTTTTATGACATTTTGAGGTCAAAAATTTTTTTGACTTTTTTGGTCCGATTTTGACGCCTTACTATACTATGACGTTTTTTATGACATTTTGAGGTCAAAAAAAAATTTGACTTTTTTGGTCCGATTTTGACGCCTTACTATACTATGACGTTTTTTATGACATTTTGAGGTCAAAAAAAATTTTGACTTTTTTGGTCCGATTTTGACGCCTTACTATACTATGACCTTTTTTTATGACATTTTGAGGTCAAAATTTTTTTTGACTTTTTTGGTCCGATTTTGACGCCTTACTATACTATGACGTTTTTTATGACATTTTGAGGTCAAAAAAAAATTTGACTTTTTTGGTCCGATTTTGACGCCTTACTATACTATGACGTTTTTTATGACATTTTGAGGTCAAAAAAAAATTTGACTTTTTTGGTCCGATTTTGACGCCTTACTATACTATGACGTTTTTTATGACATTTTGAGGTCAAAAAAAAATTTGACTTTTTTGGTCCGATTTTGACGCCTTACTATACTATGACGTTTTTTATGACATTTTGAGGTCAAAAATTTTTTTGACTTTTTTGGTCCGATTTTGACGCCTTACTATACTATGACGTTTTTTATGACATTTTGAGGTCAAAAAAAAATTTGACTTTTTTGGTCCGATTTTGACGCCTTACTATACTATGACGTTTTTTATGACATTTTGAGGTCAAAAATTTTTTTGACTTTTTTGGTCCGATTTTGACGCCTTACTATAGTATGACGTTTTTTATGACATTTTGAGGTCAAAAAAAAATTTGACTTTTTTGGTCCGATTTTGACGCCTTACTATAGTATGACGTTTTTTATGACATTTTGAGGTCAAAAATTTTTTTGACTTTTTTGGTCCGATTTTGACGCCTTACTATAGTATGACGTTTTTTATGACATTTTGAGGTCAAAATTTTTTTTGACTTTTTTGGTCCGATTTTGACGCCTTACTATAGTATGACGTTTTTTATGACATTTTGAGGTCAAAAAAAAATTTGACTTTTTTGGTCCGATTTTGACGCCTTACTATAGTATGACGTTTTTTATGACATTTTGAGGTCAAAAATTTTTTTGACTTTTTTGGTCCGATTTTGACGCCTTACTATACTATGACGTTTTTTATGACATTTTGAGGTCAAAAAAAAATTTGACTTTTTTGGTCCGATTTTGACGCCTTACTATAGTATGACGTTTTTTATGACATTTTGAGGTCAAAAATTTTTTTGACTTTTTTGGTCCGATTTTGATGCCTTACTATACTATGACGTTTTTTATGACATTTTGAGGTCAAAAAAAAATTTGACTTTTTTGGTCCGATTTTGACGCCTTACTATACTATGACGTTTTTTATGACATTTTGAGGTCAAAAAAAAATTTGACTTTTTTGGTCCGATTTTGACGCCTTACTATACTATGACGTTTTTTATGACATTTTGAGGTCAAAAATTTTTTTGACTTTTTTGGTCCGATTTTGACGCCTTACTATAGTATGACGTTTTTTATGACATTTTGAGGTCAAAAAAAAATTTGACTTTTTTGGTCCGATTTTGACGCCTTACTATAGTATGACGTTTTTTATGATATTTTGAGGTCAAAAAAAAATTTGACTTTTTTGGTCCGATTTTGACGCCTTACTATACTATGACGTTTTTTATGACATTTTGAGGTCAAAAATTTTTTTGACTTTTTTGGTCCGATTTTGACGCCTTACTATAGTATGACGTTTTTTATGACATTTTGAGGTCAAAAAAAAATTTGACTTTTTTGGTCCGATTTTGACGCCTTACTATAGTATGACGTTTTTTATGACATTTTGAGGTCAAAAATTTTTTTGACTTTTTTGGTCCGATTTTGATGCCTTACTATACTATGACGTTTTTTATGACATTTTGAGGTCAAAAAAAAATTTGACTTTTTTGGTCCGATTTTGACGCCTTACTATAGTATGACGTTTTTTATGACATTTTGAGGTCAAAAATTTTTTTGACTTTTTTGGTCCGATTTTGACGCCTTACTATAGTATGATGTTTTTTATGACATTTTGAGGTCAAAATTTTTTTTGACTTTTTACGTCCGATTTTGACGCCTTACTATAGTATGACGTTTTTTATGACATTTTGAGGTCAAAAAAAAATTTGACTTTTTTGGTCCGATTTTGACGCCTTACTATACTATGACGTTTTTTATGACATTTTGAGGTCAAAAAATAATTTGACTTTTTTGGTCCGATTTTGACGCCTTACTATACTATGACGTTTTTTATGACATTTTGAGGTCAAAAAAAAATTTGACTTTTTTGGTCCGATTTTGACGCCTTACTATACTATGACCTTTTTTTATGACATTTTGAGGTCAAAATTTTTTTTGACTTTTTTGGTCCGATTTTGACGCCTTACTATACTATGACGTTTTTTATGACATTTTGAGGTCAAAAAAAAATTTGACTTTTTTGGTCCGATTTTGACGCCTTACTATAGTATGACGTTTTTTATGACACTTTGAGGTCAAAAATTTTTTTGACTTTTTTGGTCCGATTTTGACGCCTTACTATACTATGACGTTTTTTATGACATTTTGAGGTCAAAAATTTTTTTGACTTTTTTGGTCCGATTTTGACGCCTTACTATAGTATGACGTTTTTTATGACATTTTGAGGTCAAAATTTTTTTTGACTTTTTTGGTCCGATTTTGACGCCTTACTATACTATGACGTTTTTTATGACATTTTGAGGTCAAAAAATAATTTGACTTTTTTGGTCCGATTTTGACGCCTTACTATACTATGACCTTTTTTATGACATTTTGAGGTCAAAATTTTTTTTGACTTTTTTGGTCCGATTTTGACGCCTTACTATACTATGACGTTTTTTATGACATTTTGAGGTCAAAAAAAAATTTGACTTTTTTGGTCCGATTTTGACGCCTTACTATACTATGACGTTTTTTATGACATTTTGAGGTCAAAAAATAATTTGACTTTTTTGGTCCGATTTTGACGCCTTACTATACTATGAGGTTTTTTATGACATTTTGAGGTCAAAAATTTTTTTGACTTTTTTGGTCCGATTTTGACGCCTTACTATACTATGACGTTTTTTATGACATTTTGAGGTCAAAAAAAAATTTGACTTTTTTGGTCCGATTTTGACGCCTTACTATACTATGACCTTTTTTATGACATTTTGAGGTCAAAATTTTTTTTGACTTTTTTGGTCCGATTTTGACGCCTTACTATACTATGACGTTTTTTATGACATTTTGAGGTCAAAAAAAAATTTGACTTTTTTGGTCCGATTTTGACGCCTTACTATACTATGACGTTTTTTATGACATTTTGAGGTCAAAAATTTTTTTGACTTTTTTGGTCCGATTTTGACGCCTTACTATACTATGACGTTTTTTATGACATTTTGAGGTCAAAAAAAAATTTGACTTTTTTGGTCCGATTTTGACGCCTTACTATACTATGACGTTTTTTATGACATTTTGAGGTCAAAAAAAAATTTGACTTTTTTGGTCCGATTTTGACGCCTTACTATAGTATGACATTTTTTATGACATTTTGAGGTCAAAAATTTTTTTGACTTTTTTGGTCTGATTTTGACGCCTTACTATACTATGACGTTTTTTATGACATTTTGAGGTCAAAAAAAAATTTGACTTTTTTGGTCCGATTTTGACGCCTTACTATACTATGACGTTTTTTATGACATTTTGAGGTCAAAAATTTTTTTGACTTTTTTGGTCCGATTTTGACGCCTTACTATACTATGACGTTTTTTATGACATTTTGAGGTCAAAAATTTTTTTGACTTTTTTGGTCCGATTTTGACGCCTTACTATAGTATGACGTTTTTTATGACATTTTGAGGTCAAAAATTTTTTTGACTTTTTTGGTCCGATTTTGACGCCTTACTATAGTATGACGTTTTTTATGACATTTTGAGGTCAAAAAAAAATTTGACTTTTTTGGTCCGATTTTGACGCCTTACTATACTATGACGTTTTTTATGACATTTTGAGGTCAAAAATTTTTTTGACTTTTTTGGTCCGATTTTGACGCCTTACTATAGTATGATGTTTTTTATGACATTTTGAGGTCAAAATTTTTTTTGACTTTTTACGTCCGATTTTGACGCCTTACTATAGTATGACGTTTTTTATGACATTTTGAGGTCAAAAAAAAATTTGACTTTTTTGGTCCGATTTTGACGCCTTACTATAGTATGACGTTTTTTATGACATTTTGAGGTCAAAAATTTTTTTGACTTTTTTGGTCCGATTTTGACGCCTTACTATACTATGACGTTTTTTATGACATTTTGAGGTCAAAAATTTTTTTGACTTTTTTGGTCCGATTTTGACGCCTTACTATACTATGACCTTTTTTATGACATTTTGAGGTCAAAATTTTTTTTGACTTTTTTGGTCCGATTTTGACGCCTTACTATACTATGACGTTTTTTATGACATTTTGAGGTCAAAAAAAAATTTGACTTTTTTGGTCCGATTTTGACGCCTTACTATACTATGACGTTTTTTATGACATTTTGAGGTCAAAAATTTTTTTGACTTTTTTGGTCCGATTTTGACGCCTTACTATACTATGACGTTTTTTATGACATTTTGAGGTCAAAAAAAAATTTGACTTTTTTGGTCCGATTTTGACGCCTTACTATACTATGACGTTTTTTATGACATTTTGAGGTCAAAAAAAAATTTGACTTTTTTGGTCCGATTTTGACGCCTTACTATACTATGACGTTTTTTATGACATTTTGAGGTCAAAAAAAAATTTGACTTTTTTGGTCCGATTTTGACGCCTTACTATACTATGACGTTTTTTATGACATTTTGAGGTCAAAAAAAAATTTGACTTTTTTGGTCCGATTTTGACGCCTTACTATACTATGACGTTTTTTATGACATTTTGAGGTCAAAAATTTTTTTGACTTTTTTGGTCCGATTTTGACGCCTTACTATACTATGACGTTTTTTATGACATTTTGAGGTCAAAAAAAAATTTGACTTTTTTGGTCCGATTTTGACGCCTTACTATACTATGACGTTTTTTATGACATTTTGAGGTCAAAAATTTTTTTGACTTTTTTGGTCCGATTTTGACGCCTTACTATAGTATGACGTTTTTTATGACATTTTGAGGTCAAAAAAAAATTTGACTTTTTTGGTCCGATTTTGACGCCTTACTATAGTATGACGTTTTTTATGACATTTTGAGGTCAAAAATTTTTTTGACTTTTTTGGTCCGATTTTGACGCCTTACTATAGCATGACGTTTTTTATGACATTTTGAGGTCAAAATTTTTTTTGACTTTTTTGGTCCGATTTTGACGCCTTACTATAGTATGACGTTTTTTATGACATTTTGAGGTCAAAAAAAAATTTGACTTTTTTGGTCCGATTTTGACGCCTTACTATAGTATGACGTTTTTTATGACATTTTGAGGTCAAAAATTTTTTTGACTTTTTTGGTCCGATTTTGACGCCTTACTATACTATGACGTTTTTTATGACATTTTGAGGTCAAAAAAAAATTTGACTTTTTTGGTCCGATTTTGACGCCTTACTATAGTATGACGTTTTTTATGACATTTTGAGGTCAAAAATTTTTTTGACTTTTTTGGTCCGATTTTGATGCCTTACTATACTATGACGTTTTTTATGACATTTTGAGGTCAAAAAAAAATTTGACTTTTTTGGTCCGATTTTGACGCCTTACTATACTATGACGTTTTTTATGACATTTTGAGGTCAAAAAAAAATTTGACTTTTTTGGTCCGATTTTGACGCCTTACTATAGTATGACGTTTTTTATGACACTTTGAGGTCAAAAATTTTTTTGACTTTTTTGGTCCGATTTTGACGCCTTACTATACTATGACGTTTTTTATGACATTTTGAGGTCAAAAAGTTTTTTGACTTTTTTGGTCCGATTTTGACGCCTTACTATAGTATGACCTTTTTTATGACATTTTGAGGTCAAAATTTTTTTTGACTTTTTTGGTCCGATTTTGACGCCTTACTATACTATGACGTTTTTTATGACATTTTGAGGTCAAAAAAAAATTTGACTTTTTTGGTCCGATTTTGACGCCTTACTATACTATGACGTTTTTTATGACATTTTGAGGTCAAAAAAAAATTTGACTTTTTTGGTCCGATTTTGACGCCTTACTATACTATGACGTTTTTTATGACATTTTGAGGTCAAAAAAAAATTTGACTTTTTTTGTCCGATTTTGACGCCTTACTATAGTATGACGTTTTTTATGACATTTTGAGGTCAAAAATTTTTTTGACTTTTTTGGTCCGATTTTGACGCCTTACTATACTATGACGTTTTTTATGACATTTTGAGGTCAAAAATTTTTTTGACTTTTTTGGTCCGATTTTGACGCCTTACTATACTATGACGTTTTTTATGACATTTTGAGGTCAAAAATATTTTTGACTTTTTTGGTCCGATTTTGACGCCTTACTATAGTATGACGTTTTTTATGACATTTTGAGGTCAAAAATTTTTTTGACTTTTTTGGTCCGATTTTGACGCCTTACTATACTATGACGTTTTTTATGACATTTTGAGGTCAAAAATTTTTTTGACTTTTTTGGTCCGATTTTGACGCCTTACTATAGTATGACGTTTTTTATGACATTTTGAGGTCAAAATTTTTTTTGACTTTTTTGGTCCGATTTTGACGCCTTACTATACTATGACGTTTTTTATGACATTTTGAGGTCAAAAAAAAATTTGACTTTTTTGGTCCGATTTTGACGCCTTACTATAGTATGACGTTTTTTATGACATTTTGAGGTCAAAAATTTTTTTGACTTTTTTGGTCCGATTTTGACGCCTTACTATACTATGACGTTTTTTATGACATTTTGAGGTCAAAAATTTTTTTGACTTTTTTGGTCCGATTTTGACGCCTTACTATACTATGACGTTTTTTATGACATTTTGAGGTCAAAAATTTTTTTGACTTTTTTGGTCCGATTTTGACGCCTTACTATAGTATGACGTTTTTTATGACATTTTGAGGTCAAAAAAAAATTTGACTTTTTTGGTCCGATTTTGACGCCTTACTATACTATGACGTTTTTTATGACATTTTGAGGTCAAAAATTTTTTTGACTTTTTTGGTCCGATTTTGACGCCTTACTATAGTATGATGTTTTTTATGACATTTTGAGGTCAAAATTTTTTTTGACTTTTTACGTCCGATTTTGACGCCTTACTATAGTATGACGTTTTTTATGACATTTTGAGGTCAAAAAAAAATTTGACTTTTTTGGTCCGATTTTGACGCCTTACTATAGTATGACGTTTTTTATGACATTTTGAGGTCAAAAATTTTTTTGACTTTTTTGGTCCGATTTTGACGCCTTACTATACTATGACGTTTTTTATGACATTTTGAGGTCAAAAATTTTTTTGACTTTTTTGGTCCGATTTTGACGCCTTACTATACTATGACGTTTTTTATGACATTTTGAGGTCAAAAATTTTTTTGACTTTTTTGGTCCGATTTTGACGCCTTACTATACTATGACGTTTTTTATGACATTTTGAGGTCAAAAAAAAATTTGACTTTTTTGGTCCGATTTTGACGCCTTACTATAGTATGACGTTTTTTATGACACTTTGAGGTCAAAATTTTTTTTGACTTTTTACGTCCGATTTTGACGCCTTACTATACTATGACGTTTTTTATGACATTTTGAGGTCAAAAATTTTTTTGACTTTTTTGGTCCGATTTTGACGCCTTACTATACTATGACGTTTTTTATGACATTTTGAGGTCAAAAATTTTTTTGACTTTTTTGGTCCGATTTTGACGCCTTACTATAGTATGACGTTTTTTATGACATTTTGAGGTCAAAAACAAAATTTTTTGACTTTTTTGGTCCGATTTTGACGCCTTACTATACTATGACGTTTTTTATGACATTTTTAGGTCAAAAAAAAATTTGACTTTTTTGGTCCGATTTTGACGCCTTACTATAGTATGACGTTTTTTATGACATTTTGAGGTCAAAATTTTTTTTGACTTTTTTGGTCCGATTTTGACGCCTTACTATACTATGACGTTTTTTATGACATTTTGAGGTCAAAAAAAAATTTGACTTTTTTGGTCCGATTTTGACGCCTTACTATAGTATGACGTTTTTTATGACATTTTGAGGTCAAAAATTTTTTTGACTTTTTTGGTCCGATTTTGACGCCTTACTATACTATGACGTTTTTTATGACATTTTGAGGTCAAAAATTTTTTTGACTTTTTTGGTCCGATTTTGACGCCTTACTATACTATGACGTTTTTTATGACATTTTGAGGTCAAAAAATAATTTGACTTTTTTGGTCCGATTTTGACGCCTTACTATAGTATGACGTTTTTTATGACATTTTGAGGTCAAAAAAAAATTTGACTTTTTTGGTCCGATTTTGACGCCTTACTATACTATGACGTTTTTTATGACATTTTGAGGTCAAAAATTTTTTTGGTCCGATTTTGACGCCTTACTATACTATGACGTTTTTTATGACATTTTGAGGTCAAAAAAAAATTTGACTTTTTTGGTCCGATTTTGACGCCTTACTATACTATGACGTTTTTTATGACATTTTGAGGTCAAAAATTTTTTTGACTTTTTTGGTCCGATTTTGACGCCTTACTATAGTATGACGTTTTTTATGACATTTTGAGGTCAAAAATTTTTTTGACTTTTTTGGTCCGATTTTGACGCCTTACTATACTATGACGTTTTTTATGACATTTTGAGGTCAAAAAAAAATTTGACTTTTTTGGTCCGATTTTGACGCCTTACTATACTATGACGTTTTTTATGACATTTTGAGGTCAAAAATTTTTTTGACTTTTTTGGTCCGATTTTGACGCCTTACTATAGTATGATGTTTTTTATGACATTTTGAGGTCAAAATTTTTTTTTGACTTTTTACGTCCGATTTTGACGCCTTACTATAGTATGACGTTTTTTATGACATTTTGAGGTCAAAAAAAAATTTGACTTTTTTGGTCCGATTTTGACGCCTTACTATACTATGACGTTTTTTATGACATTTTGAGGTCAAAAATTTTTTTGACTTTTTTGGTCCGATTTTGACGCCTTACTATACTATGACCTTTTTTATGACATTTTGAGGTCAAAAATTTTTTTGACTTTTTTGGTCCGATTTTGACGCCTTACTATAGTATGACGTTTTTTATGACATTTTGAGGTCAAAAAAAAATTTGACTTTTTTGGTCCGATTTTGACGCCTTACTATACTATGACGTTTTTTATGACATTTTGAGGTCAAAAAAAAATTTGACTTTTTTGGTCCGATTTTGACGCCTTATTATACTATGACGTTTTTTATGACATTTTGAGGTCAAAAAAAAATTTGACTTTTTTGGTCCGATTTTGACGCCTTACTATACTATGACGTTTTTTATGACATTTTGAGGTCAAAAATTTTTTTGACTTTTTTGGTCCGATTTTGACGCCTTACTATACTATGACGTTTTTTATGACATTTTGAGGTCAAAAATTTTTTTGACTTTTTTGGTCCGATTTTGACGCCTTACTATAGTATGACGTTTTTTATGACATTTTGAGGTCAAAAATTTTTTTGACTTTTTTGGTCCGATTTTGACGCCTTACTATACTATGACGTTTTTTATGACATTTTGAGGTCAAAAATTTTTTTGACTTTTTTGGTCCGATTTTGACGCCTTACTATAGTATGACGTTTTTTATGACATTTTGAGGTCAAAATTTTTTTTGACTTTTTTGGTCCGATTTTGACGCCTTACTATACTATGACGTTTTTTATGACATTTTGAGGTCAAAAAAAAATTTGACTTTTTTGGTCCGATTTTGACGCCTTACTATACTATGACGTTTTTTATGACATTTTGAGGTCAAAAATTTTTTTGACTTTTTTGGTCCGATTTTGACGCCTTACTATACTATGACGTTTTTTATGACATTTTGAGGTCAAAAAAAAATTTGACTTTTTTGGTCCGATTTTGACGCCTTACTATAGTATGACGTTTTTTATGACACTTTGAGGTCAAAATTTTTTTTGACTTTTTACGTCCGATTTTGACGCCTTACTATACTATGACGTTTTTTATGACATTTTGAGGTCAAAAATTTTTTTGACTTTTTTGGTCCGATTTTGACGCCTTACTATAGTATGACGTTTTTTATGACATTTTGAGGTCAAAAAAAAATTTGACTTTTTTGGTCCGATTTTGACGCCTTACTATAGTATGACGTTTTTTATGACATTTTGAGGTCAAAAAAAAATTTGACTTTTTTGGTCCGATTTTGACGCCTTACTATACTATGACGTTTTTTATGACATTTTGAGGTCAAAAAAAAATTTGACTTTTTTGGTCCGATTTTGACGCCTTACTATACTATGACCTTTTTTATGACATTTTGAGGTCAAAATTTTTTTTGACTTTTTTGGTCCGATTTTGACGCCTTACTATACTATGACGTTTTTTATGACATTTTGAGGTCAAAAAAAAATTTGACTTTTTTGGTCCGATTTTGACGCCTTACTATACTATGACGTTTTTTATGACATTTTGAGGTCAAAAAAAAATTTGACTTTTTTGGTCCGATTTTGACGCCTTACTATACTATGACGTTTTTTATGACATTTTGAGGTCAAAAAAAAATTTGACTTTTTTGGTCCGATTTTGACGCCTTACTATACTATGACCTTTTTTATGACATTTTGAGGTCAAAAATTTTTTTGACTTTTTTGGTCCGATTTTGACGCCTTACTATACTATGACGTTTTTTATGACATTTTGAGGTCAAAAAAAAATTTGACTTTTTTGGTCCGATTTTGACGCCTTACTATACTATGACGTTTTTTATGACATTTTGAGGTCAAAAAAAAATTTGACTTTTTTGGTCCGATTTTGACGCCTTACTATACTATGACGTTTTTTATGACATTTTGAGGTCAAAAATTTTTTTGACTTTTTTGGTCCGATTTTGACGCCTTACTATACTATGACGTTTTTTATGACATTTTGAGGTCAAAAATTTTTTTGACTTTTTTGGTCCGATTTTGACGCCTTACTATACTATGACGTTTTTTATGACATTTTGAGGTCAAAAAGTTTTTTGACTTTTTTGGTCCGATTTTGACGCCTTACTATACTATGACGTTTTTTATGACATTTTGAGGTCAAAAAATTTTTTGACTTTTTTGGTCCGATTTTGACGCCTTACTATACTATGACGTTTTTTATGACATTTTGAGGTCAAAAATTTTTTTGACTTTTTTGGTCCGATTTTGACGCCTTACTATAGTATGACGTTTTTTATGACATTTTGAGGTCAAAAATTTTTTTGACTTTTTTGGTCCGATTTTGACGCCTTACTATAGTATGACGTTTTTTATGACATTTTGAGGTCAAAAAAAAATTTGACTTTTTTGGTCCGATTTTGACGCCTTACTATACTATGACGTTTTTTATGACATTTTGAGGTCAAAAAAAAATTTGACTTTTTTGGTCCGATTTTGACGCCTTACTATACTATGACGTTTTTTATGACATTTTGAGGTAAAAATAAAATTTGACTTTTTTGGTCCGATTTTGACGCCTTACTATAGTATGACGTTTTTTATGACATTTTGAGGTCAAAAATTTTTTTGACTTTTTTGGTCCGATTTTGACGCCTTACTATACTATGACGTTTTTTATGACATTTTGAGGTCAAAAATTTTTTTGACTTTTTTGGTCCGATTTTGACGCCTTACTATACTATGACGTTTTTTATGACATTTTGAGGTCAAAAATTTTTTTGACTTTTTTGGTCCGATTTTGACGCCTTACTATAGTATGACGTTTTTTATGACATTTTGAGGTCAAAAATTTTTTTGACTTTTTTGGTCCGATTTTGACGCCTTACTATACTATGACGTTTTTTATGACATTTTGAGGTCAAAAAAAAATTTGACTTTTTTGGTCCGATTTTGACGCCTTACTATACTATGACGTTTTTTATGACATTTTGAGGTCAAAAATTTTTTTGACTTTTTTGGTCCGATTTTGACGCCTTACTATACTATGACGTTTTTTATGACATTTTGAGGTCAAAAAAAAATTTGACTTTTTTGGTCCGATTTTGACGCCTTACTATACTATGACGTTTTTTATGACATTTTGAGGTCAAAAATTTTTTTGACTTTTTTGGTCCGATTTTGACGCCTTACTATAGTATGATGTTTTTTATGACATTTTGAGGTCAAAATTTTTTTTGACTTTTTACGTCCGATTTTGACGCCTTACTATAGTATGACGTTTTTTATGACATTTTGAGGTCAAAAAAAAATTTGACTTTTTTGGTCCGATTTTGACGCCTTACTATAGTATGACGTTTTTTATGACATTTTGAGGTCAAAAATTTTTTTGACTTTTTTGGTCCGATTTTGACGCCTTACTATACTATGACGTTTTTTATGACATTTTGAGGTCAAAAATTTTTTTGACTTTTTTGGTCCGATTTTGACGCCTTACTATACTATGACGTTTTTTATGACATTTTGAGGTCAAAAATTTTTTTGACTTTTTTGGTCCGATTTTGACGCCTTACTATACTATGACGTTTTTTATGACATTTTGAGGTCAAAAAAAAATTTGACTTTTTTGGTCCGATTTTGACGCCTTACTATAGTATGACGTTTTTTATGACACTTTGAGGTCAAAATTTTTTTTGACTTTTTACGTCCGATTTTGACGCCTTACTATACTATGACGTTTTTTATGACATTTTGAGGTCAAAATTTTTTTTGACTTTTTTGGTCCGATTTTGACGCCTTACTATAGTATGACGTTTTTTATGACATTTTGAGGTCAAAAAAAAATTTGACTTTTTTGGTCCGATTTTGACGCCTTACTATAGTATGACGTTTTTTATGACATTTTGAGGTCAAAAAAAAATTTGACTTTTTTGGTCCGATTTTGACGCCTTACTATACTATGACGTTTTTTATGACATTTTGAGGTCAAAAAAAAATTTGACTTTTTTGGTCCGATTTTGACGCCTTACTATACTATGACCTTTTTTATGACATTTTGAGGTCAAAATTTTTTTTGACTTTTTTGGTCCGATTTTGACGCCTTACTATACTATGACGTTTTTTATGACATTTTGAGGTCAAAAAAAAATTTGACTTTTTTGGTCCGATTTTGACGCCTTACTATACTATGACGTTTTTTATGACATTTTGAGGTCAAAAAAAAATTTGACTTTTTTGGTCCGATTTTGACGCCTTACTATACTATGACGTTTTTTATGACATTTTGAGGTCAAAAAAAAATTTGACTTTTTTGGTCCGATTTTGACGCCTTACTATACTATGACCTTTTTTATGACATTTTGAGGTCAAAAATTTTTTTGACTTTTTTGGTCCGATTTTGACGCCTTACTATACTATGACGTTTTTTATGACATTTTGAGGTCAAAAAAAAATTTGACTTTTTTGGTCCGATTTTGACGCCTTACTATACTATGACGTTTTTTATGACATTTTGAGGTCAAAAATTTTTTTGACTTTTTTGGTCCGATTTTGACGCCTTACTATACTATGACGTTTTTTATGACATTTTGAGGTCAAAAATTTTTTTGACTTTTTTGGTCCGATTTTGACGCCTTACTATACTATGACGTTTTTTATGACATTTTGAGGTCAAAAAGTTTTTTGACTTTTTTGGTCCGATTTTGACGCCTTACTATACTATGACGTTTTTTATGACATTTTGAGGTCAAAAAATTTTTTGACTTTTTTGGTCCGATTTTGACGCCTTACTATACTATGACGTTTTTTATGACATTTTGAGGTCAAAAATTTTTTTGACTTTTTTGGTCCGATTTTGACGCCTTACTATAGTATGACGTTTTTTATGACATTTTGAGGTCAAAAATTTTTTTGACTTTTTTGGTCCGATTTTGACGCCTTACTATAGTATGACGTTTTTTATGACATTTTGAGGTCAAAAAAAAATTTGACTTTTTTGGTCCGATTTTGACGCCTTACTATACTATGACGTTTTTTATGACATTTTGAGGTCAAAAAAAAATTTGACTTTTTTGGTCCGATTTTGACGCCTTACTATACTATGACGTTTTTTATGACATTTTGAGGTAAAAAAAAAATTTGACTTTTTTGGTCCGATTTTGACGCCTTACTATAGTATGACGTTTTTTATGACATTTTGAGGTCAAAAATTTTTTTGACTTTTTTGGTCCGATTTTGACGCCTTACTATACTATGACGTTTTTTATGACATTTTGAGGTCAAAAATTTTTTTGACTTTTTTGGTCCGATTTTGACGCCTTACTATAGTATGACGTTTTTTATGACATTTTGAGGTCAAAAATTTTTTTGACTTTTTTGGTCCGATTTTGACGCCTTACTATACTATGACGTTTTTTATGACATTTTGAGGTCAAAAAAAAATTTGACTTTTTTGGTCCGATTTTGACGCCTTACTATACTATGACGTTTTTTATGACATTTTGAGGTCAAAAATTTTTTTGACTTTTTTGGTCCGATTTTGACGCCTTACTATACTATGACGTTTTTTATGACATTTTGAGGTCAAAAAAAAATTTGACTTTTTTGGTCCGATTTTGACGCCTTACTATACTATGACGTTTTTTATGACATTTTGAGGTCAAAAATTTTTTTGACTTTTTTGGTCCGATTTTGACGCCTTACTATACTATGATGTTTTTTATGACATTTTGAGGTCAAAAAAAAATTTGACTTTTTTGGTCCGATTTTGACGCCTTACTATAGTATGACGTTTTTTATGACATTTTGAGGTCAAAAATTTTTTTGACTTTTTTGGTCCGATTTTGACGCCTTACTATAGTATGACGTTTTTTATGACATTTTGAGGTCAAAATTTTTTTTGACTTTTTTGGTCCGATTTTGACGCCTTACTATAGTATGACGTTTTTTATGACATTTTGAGGTCAAAAAAAAATTTGACTTTTTTGGTCCGATTTTGACGCCTTACTATAGTATGACGTTTTTTTATGACATTTTGAGGTCAAAAATTTTTTTGACTTTTTTGGTCCGATTTTGACGCCTTACTATACTATGACGTTTTTTATGACATTTTGAGGTCAAAAAAAAATTTGACTTTTTTGGTCCGATTTTGACGCCTTACTATAGTATGACGTTTTTTATGACATTTTGAGGTCAAAAATTTTTTTGACTTTTTTGGTCCGATTTTGACGCCTTACTATACTATGACGTTTTTTATGACATTTTGAGGTCAAAAAAAAATTTGACTTTTTTGGTCCGATTTTGACGCCTTACTATACTATGACGTTTTTTATGACATTTTGAGGTCAAAAAAAAATTTGACTTTTTTGGTCCGATTTTGACGCCTTACTATAGTATGACGTTTTTTATGACATTTTGAGGTCAAAAATTTTTTTGACTTTTTTGGTCCGATTTTGACGCCTTACTATACTATGACCTTTTTTATGACATTTTGAGGTCAAAAATTTTTTTGACTTTTTTGGTCCGATTTTGACGCCTTACTATACTATGACGTTTTTTATGACATTTTGAGGTCAAAAAAAAATTTGACTTTTTTGGTCCGATTTTGACGCCTTACTATACTATGACGTTTTTTATGACATTTTGAGGTCAAAAAAAAATTTGACTTTTTTGGTCCGATTTTGACGCCTTACTATACTATGACGTTTTTTATGACATTTTGAGGTCAAAAATTTTTTTGACTTTTTTGGTCCGATTTTGACGCCTTACTATACTATGACGTTTTTTATGACATTTTGAGGTCAAAAATTTTTTTGACTTTTTTGGTCCGATTTTGACGCCTTACTATACTATGACGTTTTTTATGACATTTTGAGGTCAAAAAGTTTTTTGACTTTTTTGGTCCGATTTTGACGCCTTACTATACTATGACGTTTTTTATGACATTTTGAGGTCAAAAAATTTTTTGACTTTTTTGGTCCGATTTTGACGCCTTACTATACTATGACGTTTTTTATGACATTTTGAGGTCAAAAATTTTTTTGACTTTTTTGGTCCGATTTTGACGCCTTACTATAGTATGACGTTTTTTATGACATTTTGAGGTCAAAAATTTTTTTGACTTTTTTGGTCCGATTTTGACGCCTTACTATAGTATGACGTTTTTTATGACATTTTGAGGTCAAAAAAAAATTTGACTTTTTTGGTCCGATTTTGACGCCTTACTATACTATGACGTTTTTTATGACATTTTGAGGTCAAAAAAAAATTTGACTTTTTTGGTCCGATTTTGACGCCTTACTATACTATGACGTTTTTTATGACATTTTGAGGTCAAAAAAAAATTTGACTTTTTTGGTCCGATTTTGACGCCTTACTATAGTATGACGTTTTTTATGACATTTTGAGGTCAAAAATTTTTTTGACTTTTTTGGTCCGATTTTGACGCCTTACTATACTATGACGTTTTTTATGACATTTTGAGGTCAAAAATTTTTTTGACTTTTTTGGTCCGATTTTGACGCCTTACTATACTATGACGTTTTTTATGACATTTTGAGGTCAAAAATTTTTTTGACTTTTTTGGTCCGATTTTGACGCCTTACTATAGTATGACGTTTTTTATGACATTTTGAGGTCAAAAATTTTTTTGACTTTTTTGGTCCGATTTTGACGCCTTACTATACTATGACGTTTTTTATGACATTTTGAGGTCAAAAAAAAATTTGACTTTTTTGGTCCGATTTTGACGCCTTACTATACTATGACGTTTTTTATGACATTTTGAGGTCAAAAATTTTTTTGACTTTTTTGGTCCGATTTTGACGCCTTACTATACTATGACGTTTTTTATGACATTTTGAGGTCAAAAAAAAATTTGACTTTTTTGGTCCGATTTTGACGCCTTACTATACTATGACGTTTTTTATGACATTTTGAGGTCAAAAATTTTTTTGACTTTTTTGGTCCGATTTTGACGCCTTACTATACTATGACGTTTTTTATGACATTTTGAGGTCAAAAAAAAATTTGACTTTTTTGGTCCGATTTTGACGCCTTACTATAGTATGACGTTTTTTATGACATTTTGAGGTCAAAAATTTTTTTGACTTTTTTGGTCCGATTTTGACGCCTTACTATAGTATGACGTTTTTTATGACATTTTGAGGTCAAAATTTTTTTTGACTTTTTTGGTCCGATTTTGACGCCTTACTATAGTATGACGTTTTTTATGACATTTTGAGGTCAAAAAAAAATTTGACTTTTTTGGTCCGATTTTGACGCCTTACTATAGTATGACGTTTTTTATGACATTTTGAGGTCAAAAATTTTTTTGACTTTTTTGGTCCGATTTTGACGCCTTACTATACTATGACGTTTTTTATGACATTTTGAGGTCAAAAAAAAATTTGACTTTTTTGGTCCGATTTTGACGCCTTACTATAGTATGACGTTTTTTATGACATTTTGAGGTCAAAATTTTTTTTGACTTTTTTGGTCCGATTTTGACGCCTTACTATACTATGACGTTTTTTATGACATTTTGAGGTCAAAAAAAAATTTGACTTTTTTGGTCCGATTTTGACGCCTTACTATACTATGACGTTTTTTATGACATTTTGAGGTCAAAAAAAAATTTGACTTTTTTGGTCCGATTTTGACGCCTTACTATAGTATGACGTTTTTTATGACACTTTGAGGTCAAAAATTTTTTTGACTTTTTTGGTCCGATTTTGACGCCTTACTATACTATGACGTTTTTTATGACATTTTGAGGTCAAAAATTTTTTTGACTTTTTTGGTCCGATTTTGACGCCTTACTATAGTATGACGTTTTTTATGACATTTTGAGGTCAAAATTTTTTTTGACTTTTTTGGTCCGATTTTGACGCCTTACTATACTATGACGTTTTTTATGACATTTTGAGGTCAAAAAATAATTTGACTTTTTTGGTCCGATTTTGACGCCTTACTATACTATGACCTTTTTTATGACATTTTGAGGTCAAAATTTTTTTTGACTTTTTTGGTCCGATTTTGACGCCTTACTATACTATGACGTTTTTTATGACATTTTGAGGTCAAAAAAAAATTTGACTTTTTTGGTCCGATTTTGACGCCTTACTATACTATGACGTTTTTTATGACATTTTGAGGTCAAAAATTTTTTTGACTTTTTTGGTCCGATTTTGACGCCTTACTATACTATGACGTTTTTTATGACATTTTGAGGTCAAAAAAAAATTTGACTTTTTTGGTCCGATTTTGACGCCTTACTATACTATGACGTTTTTTATGACATTTTGAGGTCAAAAATTTTTTTGACTTTTTTGGTCCGATTTTGACGCCTTACTATACTATGACGTTTTTTATGACATTTTGAGGTCAAAAAAAAATTTGACTTTTTTGGTCCGATTTTGACGCCTTACTATAGTATGACGTTTTTTATGACATTTTGAGGTCAAAAATTTTTTTGACTTTTTTGGTCCGATTTTGACGCCTTACTATAGTATGACGTTTTTTATGACATTTTGAGGTCAAAATTTTTTTTGACTTTTTTGGTCCGATTTTGACGCCTTACTATAGTATGACGTTTTTTATGACATTTTGAGGTCAAAAAAAAATTTGACTTTTTTGGTCCGATTTTGACGCCTTACTATAGTATGACGTTTTTTATGACATTTTGAGGTCAAAAATTTTTTTGACTTTTTTGGTCCGATTTTGACGCCTTACTATACTATGACGTTTTTTATGACATTTTGAGGTCAAAAAAAAATTTGACTTTTTTGGTCCGATTTTGACGCCTTACTATAGTATGACGTTTTTTATGACATTTTGAGGTCAAAATTTTTTTTGACTTTTTTGGTCCGATTTTGACGCCTTACTATACTATGACGTTTTTTATGACATTTTGAGGTCAAAAAAAAATTTGACTTTTTTGGTCCGATTTTGACGCCTTACTATACTATGACGTTTTTTATGACATTTTGAGGTCAAAAAAAAATTTGACTTTTTTGGTCCGATTTTGACGCCTTACTATAGTATGACGTTTTTTATGACACTTTGAGGTCAAAAATTTTTTTGACTTTTTTGGTCCGATTTTGACGCCTTACTATACTATGACGTTTTTTATGACATTTTGAGGTCAAAAATTTTTTTGACTTTTTTGGTCCGATTTTGACGCCTTACTATAGTATGACGTTTTTTATGACATTTTGAGGTCAAAATTTTTTTTGACTTTTTTGGTCCGATTTTGACGCCTTACTATACTATGACGTTTTTTATGACATTTTGAGGTCAAAAAATAATTTGACTTTTTTGGTCCGATTTTGACGCCTTACTATACTATGACCTTTTTTATGACATTTTGAGGTCAAAATTTTTTTTGACTTTTTTGGTCCGATTTTGACGCCTTACTATACTATGACGTTTTTTATGACATTTTGAGGTCAAAAAAAAATTTGACTTTTTTGGTCCGATTTTGACGCCTTACTATACTATGACGTTTTTTATGACATTTTGAGGTCAAAAAATAATTTGACTTTTTTGGTCCGATTTTGACGCCTTACTATACTATGAGGTTTTTTATGACATTTTGAGGTCAAAAATTTTTTTGACTTTTTTGGTCCGATTTTGACGCCTTACTATACTATGACGTTTTTTATGACATTTTGAGGTCAAAAAATAATTTGACTTTTTTGGTCCGATTTTGACGCCTTACTATACTATGACGTTTTTTATGACATTTTGAGGTCAAAAATTTTTTTGACTTTTTTGGCCCGATTTTGACGCCTTACTATAGTATGACGTTTTTTATGACATTTTGAGGTCAAAAAAAAATTTGACTTTTTTGGTCCGATTTTGACGCCTTACTATACTATGACGTTTTTTATGACATTTTGAGGTCAAAAATTTTTTTGACTTTTTTTGATCCGATTTTGACGCCTTACTATACTATGACGTTTTTTATGACATTTTGAGGTCAAAAAAAAATTTGACTTTTTTGGTCCGATTTTGACGCCTTACTATACTATGACGTTTTTTATGACATTTTGAGGTCAAAAAAAAATTTGACTTTTTTGGTCCGATTTTGACGCCTTACTATACTATGACCTTTTTTTATGACATTTTGAGGTCAAAATTTTTTTTGACTTTTTTGGTCCGATTTTGACGCCTTACTATACTATGACGTTTTTTATGACATTTTGAGGTAAAAAAAAAATTTGACTTTTTTGGTCCGATTTTGACGCCTTACTATACTATGACGTTTTTTATGACATTTTGAGGTCAAAAAAAAATTTGACTTTTTTGGTCCGATTTTGACGCCTTACTATACTATGACGTTTTTTATGACATTTTGAGGTCAAAAAAAAATTTGACTTTTTTGGTCCGATTTTGACGCCTTACTATACTATGACGTTTTTTATGACATTTTGAGGTCAAAAATTTTTTTGACTTTTTTGGTCCGATTTTGACGCCTTACTATACTATGACGTTTTTTATGACATTTTGAGGTCAAAAAAAAATTTGACTTTTTTGGTCCGATTTTGACGCCTTACTATACTATGACGTTTTTTATGACATTTTGAGGTCAAAAATTTTTTTGACTTTTTTGGTCCGATTTTGACGCCTTACTATACTATGACGTTTTTTATGACATTTTGAGGTCAAAAAAAAAATTTGACTTTTTTGGTCCGATTTTGACGCCTTACTATAGTATGACGTTTTTTATGACATTTTGAGGTCAAAAATTTTTTTGACTTTTTTGGTCCGATTTTGATGCCTTACTATACTATGACGTTTTTTATGACATTTTGAGGTCAAAAAAAAATTTGACTTTTTTGGTCCGATTTTGACGCCTTACTATACTATGACGTTTTTTATGACATTTTGAGGTCAAAAAAAAATTTGACTTTTTTGGTCCGATTTTGACGCCTTACTATAGTATGACGTTTTTTATGACATTTTGAGGTCAAAAATTTTTTTGACTTTTTTGGTCCGATTTTGATGCCTTACTATACTATGACGTTTTTTATGACATTTTGAGGTCAAAAAAAAATTTGACTTTTTTGGTCCGATTTTGACGCCTTACTATACTATGACGTTTTTTATGACATTTTGAGGTCAAAAAAAAATTTGACTTTTTTGGTCCGATTTTGACGCCTTACTATACTATGACGTTTTTTATGACATTTTGAGGTCAAAAAAAAATTTGACTTTTTTGGTCCGATTTTGACGCCTTACTATAGTATGACGTTTTTTATGACACTTTGAGGTCAAAAATTTTTTTGACTTTTTTGGTCCGATTTTGACGCCTTACTATACTATGACGTTTTTTATGACATTTTGAGGTCAAAAAGTTTTTTGACTTTTTTGGTCCGATTTTGACGCCTTACTATAGTATGACCTTTTTTATGACATTTTGAGGTCAAAATTTTTTTTGACTTTTTTGGTCCGATTTTGACGCCTTACTATACTATGACGTTTTTTATGACATTTTGAGGTCAAAAAAAAATTTGACTTTTTTGGTCCGATTTTGACGCCTTACTATACTATGACGTTTTTTATGACATTTTGAGGTCAAAAAAAAATTTGACTTTTTTGGTCCGATTTTGACGCCTTACTATACTATGACGTTTTTTATGACATTTTGAGGTCAAAAAAAAATTTGACTTTTTTGGTCCGATTTTGACGCCTTACTATACTATGACCTTTTTTATGACATTTTGAGGTCAAAATTTTTTTTGACTTTTTTGGTCCGATTTTGACGCCTTACTATACTATGACGTTTTTTATGACATTTTTGAGGTCAAAAAAAAATTTGACTTTTTTGGTCCGATTTTGACGCCTTACTATACTATGACGTTTTTTATGACATTTTGAGGTCAAAAATTTTTTTGACTTTTTTGGTCCGATTTTGACGCCTTACTATACTATGACGTTTTTTATGACATTTTGAGGTCAAAAAAAAATTTGACTTTTTTGGTCCGATTTTGACGCCTTACTATACTATGACGTTTTTTATGACATTTTGAGGTCAAAAAAAAATTTGACTTTTTTGGTCCGATTTTGACGCCTTACTATAGTATGACGTTTTTAATGACATTTTGAGGTCAAAAATTTTTTTGACTTTTTTGGTCCGATTTTGACGCCTTACTATACTATGACGTTTTTTATGACATTTTGAGGTCAAAAAAAAATTTGACTTTTTTGGTCCGATTTTGACGCCTTACTATACTATGACGTTTTTTATGACATTTTGAGGTCAAAAATTTTTTTGACTTTTTTGGTCCGATTTTGACGCCTTACTATACTATGACGTTTTTTATGACATTTTGAGGTCAAAAATTTTTTTGACTTTTTTGGTCCGATTTTGACGCCTTACTATAGTATGACGTTTTTTATGACATTTTGAGGTCAAAAATTTTTTTGACTTTTTTGGTCCGATTTTGACGCCTTACTATACTATGACGTTTTTTATGACATTTTGAGGTCAAAAATTTTTTTGACTTTTTTGGTCCGATTTTGACGCCTTACTATAGTATGACGTTTTTTATGACATTTTGAGGTCAAAATTTTTTTTGACTTTTTTGGTCCGATTTTGACGCCTTACTATACTATGACGTTTTTTATGACATTTTGAGGTCAAAAAAAAATTTGACTTTTTTGGTCCGATTTTGACGCCTTACTATAGTATGACGTTTTTTATGACATTTTGAGGTCAAAAATTTTTTTGACTTTTTTGGTCCGATTTTGACGCCTTACTATACTATGACGTTTTTTATGACATTTTGAGGTCAAAAATTTTTTTGACTTTTTTGGTCCGATTTTGACGCCTTACTATAGTATGACGTTTTTTATGACATTTTGAGGTCAAAAAAAAATTTGACTTTTTTGGTCCGATTTTGACGCCTTACTATACTATGACGTTTTTTATGACATTTTGAGGTCAAAAATTTTTTTGACTTTTTTGGTCCGATTTTGACGCCTTACTATAGTATGATGTTTTTTATGACATTTTGAGGTCAAAATTTTTTTTGACTTTTTACGTCCGATTTTGACGCCTTACTATAGTATGACGTTTTTTATGACATTTTGAGGTCAAAAAAAAATTTGACTTTTTTGGTCCGATTTTGACGCCTTACTATAGTATGACGTTTTTTATGACATTTTGAGGTCAAAAATTTTTTTGACTTTTTTGGTCCGATTTTGACGCCTTACTATACTATGACCTTTTTTATGACATTTTGAGGTCAAAATTTTTTTTGACTTTTTTGGTCCGATTTTGACGCCTTACTATACTATGACGTTTTTTATGACATTTTGAGGTCAAAAATTTTTTTGACTTTTTTGGTCCGATTTTGACGCCTTACTATACTATGACGTTTTTTATGACATTTTGAGGTCAAAAAAAAATTTGACTTTTTTGGTCCGATTTTGACGCCTTACTATACTATGACGTTTTTTATGACATTTTGAGGTCAAAAAAAAATTTGACTTTTTTGGTCCGATTTTGACGCCTTACTATAGTATGACGTTTTTTATGACATTTTGAGGTCAAAAATTTTTTTGACTTTTTTGGTCCGATTTTGACGCCTTACTATACTATGACGTTTTTTATGACATTTTGAGGTCAAAAAAAAATTTGACTTTTTTGGTCCGATTTTGACGCCTTACTATACTATGACGTTTTTTATGACATTTTGAGGTCAAAAATTTTTTTGACTTTTTTGGTCCGATTTTGACGCCTTACTATACTATGACGTTTTTTATGACATTTTGAGGTCAAAAATTTTTTTGACTTTTTTGGTCCGATTTTGACGCCTTACTATAGTATGACGTTTTTTATGACATTTTGAGGTCAAAAATTTTTTTGACTTTTTTGGTCCGATTTTGACGCCTTACTATACTATGACGTTTTTTATGACATTTTGAGGTCAAAAATTTTTTTGACTTTTTTGGTCCGATTTTGACGCCTTACTATAGTATGACGTTTTTTATGACATTTTGAGGTCAAAATTTTTTTTGACTTTTTTGGTCCGATTTTGACGCCTTACTATACTATGACGTTTTTTATGACATTTTGAGGTCAAAAAAAAATTTGACTTTTTTGGTCCGATTTTGACGCCTTACTATAGTATGACGTTTTTTATGACATTTTGAGGTCAAAAATTTTTTTGACTTTTTTGGTCCGATTTTGACGCCTTACTATACTATGACGTTTTTTATGACATTTTGAGGTCAAAAATTTTTTTGACTTTTTTGGTCCGATTTTGACGCCTTACTATAGTATGACGTTTTTTATGACATTTTGAGGTCAAAAAAAAATTTGACTTTTTTGGTCCGATTTTGACGCCTTACTATACTATGACGTTTTTTATGACATTTTGAGGTCAAAAATTTTTTTGACTTTTTTGGTCCGATTTTGACGCCTTACTATAGTATGATGTTTTTTATGACATTTTGAGGTCAAAATTTTTTTTGACTTTTTACGTCCGATTTTGACGCCTTACTATAGTATGACGTTTTTTATGACATTTTGAGGTCAAAAATTTTTTTGACTTTTTTGGTCCGATTTTGACGCCTTACTATAGTATGACGTTTTTTATGACATTTTGAGGTCAAAAATTTTTTTGACTTTTTTGGTCCGATTTTGACGCCTTACTATACTATGACCTTTTTTATGACATTTTGAGGTCAAAATTTTTTTTGACTTTTTTGGTCCGATTTTGACGCCTTACTATACTATGACGTTTTTTATGACATTTTGAGGTCAAAAATTTTTTTGACTTTTTTGGTCCGATTTTGACGCCTTACTATACTATGACGTTTTTTATGACATTTTGAGGTCAAAAAAAAATTTGACTTTTTTGGTCCGATTTTGACGCCTTACTATACTATGACGTTTTTTATGACATTTTGAGGTCAAAAAAAAATTTGACTTTTTTGGTCCGATTTTGACGCCTTACTATAGTATGACGTTTTTTATGACATTTTGAGGTCAAAAATTTTTTTGACTTTTTTGGTCCGATTTTGACGCCTTACTATACTATGACGTTTTTTATGACATTTTGAGGTCAAAAATTTTTTTGACTTTTTTGGTCCGATTTTGACGCCTTACTATACTATGACGTTTTTTATGACATTTTGAGGTCAAAAATTTTTTTGACTTTTTTGGTCCGATTTTGACGCCTTACTATAGTATGACGTTTTTTATGACATTTTGAGGTCAAAAATTTTTTTGACTTTTTTGGTCCGATTTTGACGCCTTACTATACTATGACGTTTTTTATGACATTTTGAGGTCAAAAATTTTTTTGACTTTTTTGGTCCGATTTTGACGCCTTACTATAGTATGACGTTTTTTATGACATTTTGAGGTCAAAATTTTTTTTGACTTTTTTGGTCCGATTTTGACGCCTTACTATACTATGACGTTTTTTATGACATTTTGAGGTCAAAAAAAAATTTGACTTTTTTGGTCCGATTTTGACGCCTTACTATAGTATGACGTTTTTTATGACATTTTGAGGTCAAAAATTTTTTTGACTTTTTTGGTCCGATTTTGACGCCTTACTATACTATGACCTTTTTTATGACATTTTGAGGTCAAAATTTTTTTTGACTTTTTTGGTCCGATTTTGACGCCTTACTATACTATGACCTTTTTTATGACATTTTGAGGTCAAAATTTTTTTTGACTTTTTTGGTCCGATTTTGACGCCTTACTATACTATGACGTTTTTTATGACATTTTGAGGTCAAAAAAAAATTTGACTTTTTTGGTCCGATTTTGACGCCTTACTATACTATGACGTTTTTTATGACATTTTGAGGTCAAAAATTTTTTTGACTTTTTTGGTCCGATTTTGACGCCTTACTATACTATGACGTTTTTTATGACATTTTGAGGTCAAAAAAAAATTTTACTTTTTTGGTCCGATTTTGACTCCTTACTATACTATGACGTTTTTTATGACATTTTGAGGTCAAAAAAAAATTTGACTTTTTTGGTCCGATTTTGACGCCTTACTATAGTATGACGTTTTTTATGACATTTTGAGGTCAAAAATTTTTTTGACTTTTTTGGTCCGATTTTGACGCCTTACTATACTATGACGTTTTTTATGACATTTTGAGGTCAAAAATTTTTTTGACTTTTTTGGTCCGATTTTGACGCCTTACTATACTATGACGTTTTTTATGACATTTTGAGGTCAAAAATTTTTTTGACTTTTTTGGTCCGATTTTGACGCCTTACTATAGTATGACGTTTTTTATGACATTTTGAGGTCAAAAATTTTTTTGACTTTTTTGGTCCGATTTTGACGCCTTACTATACTATGACGTTTTTTATGACATTTTGAGGTCAAAAAAAAATTTGACTTTTTTGGTCCGATTTTGACGCCTTACTATAGTATGACGTTTTTTATGACATTTTGAGGTCAAAAATTTTTTTGACTTTTTTGGTCCGATTTTGACGCCTTACTATACTATGACGTTTTTTATGACATTTTGAGGTCAAAAATTTTTTTGACTTTTTTGGTCCGATTTTGACGCCTTACTATACTATGACGTTTTTTATGACATTTTGAGGTCAAAAATTTTTTTGACTTTTTTGGTCCGATTTTGACGCCTTACTATAGTATGACGTTTTTTATGACATTTTGAGGTCAAAAAAAAATTTGACTTTTTTGGTCCGATTTTGACGCCTTACTATACTATGACGTTTTTTATGACATTTTGAGGTCAAAAATTTTTTTGACTTTTTTGGTCCGATTTTGACGCCTTACTATAGTATGATGTTTTTTATGACATTTTGAGGTCAAAATTTTTTTTGACTTTTTACGTCCGATTTTGACGCCTTACTATAGTATGACGTTTTTTATGACATTTTGAGGTCAAAAAAAAATTTGACTTTTTTGGTCCGATTTTGACGCCTTACTATAGTATGACGTTTTTTATGACATTTTGAGGTCAAAAATTTTTTTGACTTTTTTGGTCCGATTTTGACGCCTTACTATACTATGACGTTTTTTATGACATTTTGAGGTCAAAATTTTTTTTGACTTTTTTGGTCCGATTTTGACGCCTTACTATACTATGACGTTTTTTATGACATTTTGAGGTCAAAAATTTTTTTGACTTTTTTGGTCCGATTTTGACGCCTTACTATACTATGACGTTTTTTATGACATTTTGAGGTCAAAAAAAAACTTGACTTTTTTGGTCCGATTTTGACGCCTTACTATAGTATGACGTTTTTTATGACACTTTGAGGTCAAAATTTTTTTTGACTTTTTACGTCCGATTTTGACGCCTTACTATACTATGACGTTTTTTATGACATTTTGAGGTCAAAAATTTTTTTGACTTTTTTGGTCCGATTTTGACGCCTTACTATACTATGACGTTTTTTATGACATTTTGAGGTCAAAAATTTTTTTGACTTTTTTGGTCCGATTTTGACGCCTTACTATAGTATGACGTTTTTTATGACATTTTGAGGTCAAAAACAAAATTTTTTGACTTTTTTGGTCCGATTTTGACGCCTTACTATACTATGACGTTTTTTATGACATTTTTAGGTCAAAAAAAAATTTGACTTTTTTGGTCCGATTTTGACGCCTTACTATAGTATGACGTTTTTTATGACATTTTGAGGTCAAAATTTTTTTTGACTTTTTTGGTCCGATTTTGACGCCTTACTATACTATGACGTTTTTTATGACATTTTGAGGTCAAAAAAAAATTTGACTTTTTTGGTCCGATTTTGACGCCTTACTATAGTATGACGTTTTTTATGACATTTTGAGGTCAAAAAAAAATTTGACTTTTTTGGTCCGATTTTGACGCCTTACTATAGTATGACGTTTTTTATGACACTTTGAGGTCAAAAATTTTCTTTGACTTTTTTGGTCCGATTTTGACGCCTTACTATACTATGACGTTTTTTATGACATTTTGAGGTCAAAAATTTTTTTGACTTTTTTGGTCCGATTTTGACGCCTTACTATACTATGACGTTTTTTATGACATTTTGAGGTCAAAAATTTTTTTGACTTTTTTGGTCCGATTTTGACGCCTTACTATAGTATGACGTTTTTTATGACATTTTGAGGTCAAAAAAAAATTTGACTTTTTTGGTCCGATTTTGACGCCTTACTATAGTATGACGTTTTTTATGACATTTTGAGGTCAAAAATTTTTTTGACTTTTTTGGTCCGATTTTGACGCCTTACTATACTATGACCTTTTTTATGACATTTTGAGGTCAAAATTTTTTTTGACTTTTTTGGTCCGATTTTGACGCCTTACTATACTATGACCTTTTTTATGACATTTTGAGGTCAAAATTTTTTTTGACTTTTTTGGTCCGATTTTGACGCCTTACTATACTATGACGTTTTTTATGACATTTTGAGGTCAAAAAAAAATTTGACTTTTTTGGTCCGATTTTGACGCCTTACTATACTATGACGTTTTTTATGACATTTTGAGGTCAAAAAATAATTTGACTTTTTTGGTCCGATTTTGACGCCTTACTATACTATGACGTTTTTTATGACATTTTGAGGTCAAAATTTTTTTTGACTTTTTTGGTCCGATTTTGACGCCTTACTATAGTATGACGTTTTTTATGACATTTTGAGGTCAAAAACAAAATTTTTTGACTTTTTTGGTCCGATTTTGACGCCTTACTATACTATGACGTTTTTTATGACATTTTGAGGTCAAAAATTTTTTTGACTTTTTTGGTCCGATTTTGACGCCTTACTATACTATGACGTTTTTTATGACATTTTGAGGTCAAAAAAAAATTTTACTTTTTTGGTCCGATTTTGACGCCTTACTATACTATGACGTTTTTTATGACATTTTGAGGTCAAAAAAAAATTTGACTTTTTTGGTCCGATTTTGACGCCTTACTATACTATGACGTTTTTTATGACATTTTGAGGTCAAAAAAAAATTTGACTTTTTTGGTCCGATTTTGACGCCTTACTATAGTATGACGTTTTTTATGACATTTTGAGGTCAAAAATTTTTTTGACTTTTTTGGTCCGATTTTGACGCCTTACTATACTATGACGTTTTTTATGACATTTTGAGGTCAAAATTTTTTTTGACTTTTTTGGTCCGATTTTGACGCCTTACTATACTATGACGTTTTTTATGACATTTTGAGGTCAAAAATTTTTTTGACTTTTTTGGTCCGATTTTGACGCCTTACTATACTATGACGTTTTTTATGACATTTTGAGGTCAAAAAAAAATTTGACTTTTTTGGTCCGATTTTGACGCCTTACTATAGTATGACGTTTTTTATGACACTTTGAGGTCAAAATTTTTTTTGACTTTTTACGTCCGATTTTGACGCCTTACTATACTATGACGTTTTTTATGACATTTTGAGGTCAAAAATTTTTTTGACTTTTTTGGTCCGATTTTGACGCCTTACTATACTATGACGTTTTTTATGACATTTTGAGGTCAAAAATTTTTTTGACTTTTTTGGTCCGATTTTGACGCCTTACTATAGTATGACGTTTTTTATGACATTTTGAGGTCAAAAACAAAATTTTTTGACTTTTTTGGTCCGATTTTGACGCCTTACTATACTATGACGTTTTTTATGACATTTTTAGGTCAAAAAAAAATTTGACTTTTTTGGTCCGATTTTGACGCCTTACTATAGTATGACGTTTTTTATGACATTTTGAGGTCAAAATTTTTTTTGACTTTTTTGGTCCGATTTTGACGCCTTACTATACTATGACGTTTTTTATGACATTTTGAGGTCAAAAAAAAATTTGACTTTTTTGGTCCGATTTTGACGCCTTACTATAGTATGACGTTTTTTATGACATTTTGAGGTCAAAAAAAAATTTGACTTTTTTGGTCCGATTTTGACGCCTTACTATAGTATGACGTTTTTTATGACACTTTGAGGTCAAAAATTTTCTTTGACTTTTTTGGTCCGATTTTGACGCCTTACTATACTATGACGTTTTTTATGACATTTTGAGGTCAAAAATTTTTTTGACTTTTTTGGTCCGATTTTGACGCCTTACTATACTATGACGTTTTTTATGACATTTTGAGGTCAAAAATTTTTTTGACTTTTTTGGTCCGATTTTGACGCCTTACTATAGTATGACGTTTTTTATGACATTTTGAGGTCAAAAATTTTTTTGACTTTTTTGGTCCGATTTTGACGCCTTACTATACTATGACGTTTTTTATGACATTTTGAGGTCAAAAAAAAATTTGACTTTTTTGGTCCGATTTTGACGCCTTACTATAGTATGACGTTTTTTATGACATTTTGAGGTCAAAAATTTTTTTGACTTTTTTGGTCCGATTTTGACGCCTTACTATACTATGACGTTTTTTATGACATTTTGAGGTCAAAAATTTTTTTGACTTTTTTGGTCCGATTTTGACGCCTTACTATACTATGACGTTTTTTATGACATTTTGAGGTCAAAAATTTTTTTGACTTTTTTGGTCCGATTTTGACGCCTTACTATAGTATGACGTTTTTTATGACATTTTGAGGTCAAAAATTTTTTTGACTTTTTTGGTCCGATTTTGACGCCTTACTATACTATGACGTTTTTTATGACATTTTGAGGTCAAAAAAAAATTTGACTTTTTTGGTCCGATTTTGACGCCTTACTATACTATGACGTTTTTTATGACATTTTGAGGTCAAAAATTTTTTTGACTTTTTTGGTCCGATTTTGACGCCTTACTATACTATGACGTTTTTTATGACATTTTGAGGTCAAAAAAAAATTTGACTTTTTTGGTCCGATTTTGACGCCTTACTATACTATGACGTTTTTTATGACATTTTGAGGTCAAAAATTTTTTTGACTTTTTTGGTCCGATTTTGACGCCTTACTATACTATGACGTTTTTTATGACATTTTGAGGTCAAAAAAAAATTTGACTTTTTTGGTCCGATTTTGACGCCTTACTATACTATGACGTTTTTTATGACATTTTGAGGTCAAAAAAAAATTTGACTTTTTTGGTCCGATTTTGACGCCTTACTATACTATGACCTTTTTTATGACATTTTGAGGTCAAAATTTTTTTTGACTTTTTTGGTCCGATTTTGACGCCTTACTATACTATGACGTTTTTTATGACATTTTGAGGTCAAAAAAAATTTTGACTTTTTTGGTCCGATTTTGACGCCTTACTATACTATGACGTTTTTTATGACATTTTGAGGTAAAAAAAAAATTTGACTTTTTTGGTCCGATTTTGACGCCTTACTATAGTATGACGTTTTTTATGACATTTTGAGGTCAAAAATTTTTTTGACTTTTTTGGTCCGATTTTGACGCCTTACTATACTATGACCTTTTTTATGACATTTTGAGGTCAAAATTTTTTTTGACTTTTTTGGTCCGATTTTGACGCCTTACTATACTATGACCTTTTTTATGACATTTTGAGGTCAAAATTTTTTTTGACTTTTTTGGTCCGATTTTGACGCCTTACTATACTATGACGTTTTTTATGACATTTTGAGGTCAAAAAAAAATTTGACTTTTTTGGTCCGATTTTGACGCCTTACTATACTATGACGTTTTTTATGACATTTTGAGGTCAAAAATTTTTTTGACTTTTTTGGTCCGATTTTGACGCCTTACTATACTATGACGTTTTTTATGACATTTTGAGGTCAAAAAAAAATTTGACTTTTTTGGTCCGATTTTGACGCCTTACTATACTATGACGTTTTTTATGACATTTTGAGGTCAAAAAAAAATTTGACTTTTTTGGTCCGATTTTGACGCCTTACTATAGTATGACGTTTTTTATGACATTTTGAGGTCAAAAATTTTTTTGACTTTTTTGGTCCGATTTTGACGCCTTACTATACTATGACGTTTTTTATGACATTTTGAGGTCAAAAATTTTTTTGACTTTTTTGGTCCGATTTTGACGCCTTACTATACTATGACGTTTTTTATGACATTTTGAGGTCAAAAATTTTTTTGACTTTTTTGGTCCGATTTTGACGCCTTACTATAGTATGACGTTTTTTATGACATTTTGAGGTCAAAAATTTTTTTGACTTTTTTGGTCCGATTTTGACGCCTTACTATACTATGACGTTTTTTATGACATTTTGAGGTCAAAAATTTTTTTGACTTTTTTGGTCCGATTTTGACGCCTTACTATAGTATGACGTTTTTTATGACATTTTGAGGTCAAAATTTTTTTTGACTTTTTTGGTCCGATTTTGACGCCTTACTATACTATGACGTTTTTTATGACATTTTGAGGTCAAAAAAAAATTTGACTTTTTTGGTCCGATTTTGACGCCTTACTATAGTATGACGTTTTTTATGACATTTTGAGGTCAAAAATTTTTTTGACTTTTTTGGTCCGATTTTGACGCCTTACTATACTATGACGTTTTTTATGACATTTTGAGGTCAAAAATTTTTTTGACTTTTTTGGTCCGATTTTGACGCCTTACTATACTATGACGTTTTTTATGACATTTTGAGGTCAAAAATTTTTTTGACTTTTTTGGTCCGATTTTGACGCCTTACTATAGTATGACGTTTTTTATGACATTTTGAGGTCAAAAAAAAATTTGACTTTTTTGGTCCGATTTTGACGCCTTACTATACTATGACGTTTTTTATGACATTTTGAGGTCAAAAATTTTTTTGACTTTTTTGGTCCGATTTTGACGCCTTACTATAGTATGATGTTTTTTATGACATTTTGAGGTCAAAATTTTTTTTGACTTTTTACGTCCGATTTTGACGCCTTACTATAGTATGACGTTTTTTATGACATTTTGAGGTCAAAAAAAAATTTGACTTTTTTGGTCCGATTTTGACGCCTTACTATAGTATGACGTTTTTTATGACATTTTGAGGTCAAAAATTTTTTTGACTTTTTTGGTCCGATTTTGACGCCTTACTATACTATGACGTTTTTTATGACATTTTGAGGTCAAAATTTTTTTTGACTTTTTTGGTCCGATTTTGACGCCTTACTATACTATGACGTTTTTTATGACATTTTGAGGTCAAAAATTTTTTTGACTTTTTTGGTCCGATTTTGACGCCTTACTATACTATGACGTTTTTTATGACATTTTGAGGTCAAAAAAAAATTTGACTTTTTTGGTCCGATTTTGACGCCTTACTATAGTATGACGTTTTTTATGACACTTTGAGGTCAAAATTTTTTTTGACTTTTTACGTCCGATTTTGACGCCTTACTATACTATGACGTTTTTTATGACATTTTGAGGTCAAAAATTTTTTTGACTTTTTTGGTCCGATTTTGACGCCTTACTATACTATGACGTTTTTTATGACATTTTGAGGTCAAAAATTTTTTTGACTTTTTTGGTCCGATTTTGACGCCTTACTATAGTATGACGTTTTTTATGACATTTTGAGGTCAAAAACAAAATTTTTTGACTTTTTTGGTCCGATTTTGACGCCTTACTATACTATGACGTTTTTTATGACATTTTTAGGTCAAAAAAAAATTTGACTTTTTTGGTCCGATTTTGACGCCTTACTATAGTATGACGTTTTTTATGACATTTTGAGGTCAAAATTTTTTTTGACTTTTTTGGTCCGATTTTGACGCCTTACTATACTATGACGTTTTTTATGACATTTTGAGGTCAAAAAAAAATTTGACTTTTTTGGTCCGATTTTGACGCCTTACTATAGTATGACGTTTTTTATGACATTTTGAGGTCAAAAAAAAATTTGACTTTTTTGGTCCGATTTTGACGCCTTACTATAGTATGACGTTTTTTATGACACTTTGAGGTCAAAAATTTTCTTTGACTTTTTTGGTCCGATTTTGACGCCTTACTATACTATGACGTTTTTTATGACATTTTGAGGTCAAAAATTTTTTTGACTTTTTTGGTCCGATTTTGACGCCTTACTATACTATGACGTTTTTTATGACATTTTGAGGTCAAAAATTTTTTTGACTTTTTTGGTCCGATTTTGACGCCTTACTATAGTATGACGTTTTTTATGACATTTTGAGGTCAAAAATTTTTTTGACTTTTTTGGTCCGATTTTGACGCCTTACTATACTATGACGTTTTTTATGACATTTTGAGGTCAAAAAAAAATTTGACTTTTTTGGTCCGATTTTGACGCCTTACTATACTATGACGTTTTTTATGACATTTTGAGGTCAAAAATTTTTTTGACTTTTTACGTCCGATTTTGACGCCTTACTATACTATGACGTTTTTTATGACATTTTGAGGTCAAAAAGTTTTTTGACTTTTTTGGTCCGATTTTGACGCCTTACTATACTATGACGTTTTTTATGACATTTTGAGGTCAAAAAAAAATTTGACTTTTTTGGTCCGATTTTGACGCCTTACTATACTATGACGTTTTTTATGACATTTTGAGGTCAAAAAAAAATTTGACTTTTTTGGTCCGATTTTGACGCCTTACTATAGTATGACGTTTTTTATGACATTTTGAGGTCAAAAATTTTTTTGACTTTTTTGGTCCGATTTTGACGCCTTACTATACTATGACGTTTTTTATGACATTTTGAGGTCAAAAAATAATTTGACTTTTTTGGTCCGATTTTGACGCCTTACTATAGTATGACGTTTTTTATGACATTTTGAGGTCAAAAATTTTTTGGACTTTTTACGTCCGATTTTGACGCCTTACTATACTATGACGTTTTTTATGACATTTTGAGGTCAAAAAGTTTTTTGACTTTTTTGGTCCGATTTTGACGCCTTACTATACTATGACGTTTTTTATGACATTTTGAGGTCAAAAAATTTTTTGACTTTTTTGGTCCGATTTTGACGCCTTACTATACTATGACGTTTTTTATGACATTTTGAGGTCAAAAATTTTTTTGACTTTTTTGGTCCGATTTTGACGCCTTACTATAGTATGACGTTTTTTATGACATTTTGAGGTCAAAAATTTTTTTGACTTTTTTGGTCCGATTTTGACGCCTTACTATAGTATGACGTTTTTTATGACATTTTGAGGTCAAAAAAAAATTTGACTTTTTTGGTCCGATTTTGACGCCTTACTATACTATGACGTTTTTTATGACATTTTGAGGTCAAAAAAAAATTTGACTTTTTTGGTCCGATTTTGACGCCTTACTATACTATGACGTTTTTTATGACATTTTGAGGTAAAAAAAAAATTTGACTTTTTTGGTCCGATTTTGACGCCTTACTATAGTATGACGTTTTTTATGACATTTTGAGGTCAAAAATTTTTTTGACTTTTTTGGTCCGATTTTGACGCCTTACTATACTATGACGTTTTTTATGACATTTTGAGGTCAAAATTTTTTTTGACTTTTTTGGTCCGATTTTGACGCCTTACTATACTATGACCTTTTTTATGACATTTTGAGGTCAAAATTTTTTTTGACTTTTTTGGTCCGATTTTGACGCCTTACTATACTATGACGTTTTTTATGACATTTTGAGGTCAAAAAAAAATTTGACTTTTTTGGTCCGATTTTGACGCCTTACTATACTATGACGTTTTTTATGACATTTTGAGGTCAAAAATTTTTTTGACTTTTTTGGTCCGATTTTGACGCCTTACTATACTATGACGTTTTTTATGACATTTTGAGGTCAAAAAAAAATTTGACTTTTTTGGTCCGATTTTGACGCCTTACTATACTATGACGTTTTTTATGACATTTTGAGGTCAAAAAAAAATTTGACTTTTTTGGTCCGATTTTGACGCCTTACTATAGTATGACGTTTTTTATGACATTTTGAGGTCAAAAATTTTTTTGACTTTTTTGGTCCGATTTTGACGCCTTACTATACTATGACGTTTTTTATGACATTTTGAGGTCAAAAATTTTTTTGACTTTTTTGGTCCGATTTTGACGCCTTACTATACTATGACGTTTTTTATGACATTTTGAGGTCAAAAATTTTTTTGACTTTTTTGGTCCGATTTTGACGCCTTACTATAGTATGACGTTTTTTATGACATTTTGAGGTCAAAAATTTTTTTGACTTTTTTGGTCCGATTTTGACGCCTTACTATACTATGACGTTTTTTATGACATTTTGAGGTCAAAAATTTTTTTGACTTTTTTGGTCCGATTTTGACGCCTTACTATAGTATGACGTTTTTTATGACATTTTGAGGTCAAAATTTTTTTTGACTTTTTTGGTCCGATTTTGACGCCTTACTATACTATGACGTTTTTTATGACATTTTGAGGTCAAAAAAAAATTTGACTTTTTTGGTCCGATTTTGACGCCTTACTATAGTATGACGTTTTTTATGACATTTTGAGGTCAAAAATTTTTTTGACTTTTTTGGTCCGATTTTGACGCCTTACTATACTATGACGTTTTTTATGACATTTTGAGGTCAAAAATTTTTTTGACTTTTTTGGTCCGATTTTGACGCCTTACTATAGTATGACGTTTTTTATGACATTTTGAGGTCAAAATTTTTTTTGACTTTTTTGGTCCGATTTTGACGCCTTACTATACTATGACGTTTTTTATGACATTTTGAGGTCAAAAAAAAATTTGACTTTTTTGGTCCGATTTTGACGCCTTACTATAGTATGACGTTTTTTATGACATTTTGAGGTCAAAAATTTTTTTGACTTTTTTGGTCCGATTTTGACGCCTTACTATACTATGACGTTTTTTATGACATTTTGAGGTCAAAAATTTTTTTGACTTTTTTGGTCCGATTTTGACGCCTTACTATACTATGACGTTTTTTATGACATTTTGAGGTCAAAAATTTTTTTGACTTTTTTGGTCCGATTTTGACGCCTTACTATAGTATGACGTTTTTTATGACATTTTGAGGTCAAAAAAAAATTTGACTTTTTTGGTCCGATTTTGACGCCTTACTATACTATGACGTTTTTTATGACATTTTGAGGTCAAAAATTTTTTTGACTTTTTTGGTCCGATTTTGACGCCTTACTATAGTATGATGTTTTTTATGACATTTTGAGGTCAAAATTTTTTTTGACTTTTTACGTCCGATTTTGACGCCTTACTATAGTATGACGTTTTTTATGACATTTTGAGGTCAAAAAAAAATTTGACTTTTTTGGTCCGATTTTGACGCCTTACTATACTATGACGTTTTTTATGACATTTTGAGGTCAAAAATTTTTTTGACTTTTTTGGTCCGATTTTGACGCCTTACTATACTATGACGTTTTTTATGACATTTTGAGGTCAAAAAAAAATTTGACTTTTTTGGTCCGATTTTGACGCCTTACTATACTATGACGTTTTTTATGACATTTTGAGGTCAAAAATTTTTTTGACTTTTTTGGTCCGATTTTGACGCCTTACTATACTATGACGTTTTTTATGACATTTTGAGGTCAAAAAAAAATTTGACTTTTTTGGTCCGATTTTGACGCCTTACTATACTATGACGTTTTTTATGACATTTTGAGGTCAAAAAAAAATTTGACTTTTTTGGTCCGATTTTGACGCCTTACTATACTATGACCTTTTTTATGACATTTTGAGGTCAAAATTTTTTTTGACTTTTTTGGTCCGATTTTGACGCCTTACTATACTATGACGTTTTTTATGACATTTTGAGGTCAAAAATTTTTTTGACTTTTTTGGTCCGATTTTGACGCCTTACTATACTATGACGTTTTTTATGACATTTTGAGGTCAAAAAAAAATTTGACTTTTTTGGTCCGATTTTGACGCCTTACTATACTATGACGTTTTTTATGACATTTTGAGGTCAAAAATTTTTTTGACTTTTTTGGTCCGATTTTGACGCCTTACTATACTATGACGTTTTTTATGACATTTTGAGGTCAAAAAAAAATTTGACTTTTTTGGTCCGATTTTGACGCCTTACTATACTATGACGTTTTTTATGACATTTTGAGGTCAAAAAAAAATTTGACTTTTTTGGTCCGATTTTGACGCCTTACTATACTATGACCTTTTTTATGACATTTTGAGGTCAAAATTTTTTTTGACTTTTTTGGTCCGATTTTGACGCCTTACTATACTATGACGTTTTTTATGACATTTTGAGGTCAAAAAAAATTTTGACTTTTTTGGTCCGATTTTGACGCCTTACTATACTATGACGTTTTTTATGACATTTTGAGGTAAAAAAAAAATTTGACTTTTTTGGTCCGATTTTGACGCCTTACTATAGTATGACGTTTTTTATGACATTTTGAGGTCAAAAATTTTTTTGACTTTTTTGGTCCGATTTTGACGCCTTACTATACTATGACCTTTTTTATGACATTTTGAGGTCAAAATTTTTTTTGACTTTTTTGGTCCGATTTTGACGCCTTACTATACTATGACCTTTTTTATGACATTTTGAGGTCAAAATTTTTTTTGACTTTTTTGGTCCGATTTTGACGCCTTACTATACTATGACGTTTTTTATGACATTTTGAGGTCAAAAAAAAATTTGACTTTTTTGGTCCGATTTTGACGCCTTACTATAGTATGACGTTTTTTATGACATTTTGAGGTCAAAAATTTTTTTGACTTTTTTGGTCCGATTTTGACGCCTTACTATAGTATGACGTTTTTTATGACATTTTGAGGTCAAAAATTTTTTTGACTTTTTTGGTCCGATTTTGACGCCTTACTATACTATGACGTTTTTTATGACATTTTGAGGTCAAAAATTTTTTTGACTTTTTTGGTCCGATTTTGACGCCTTACTATACTATGACGTTTTTTATGACATTTTGAGGTCAAAAATTTTTTTGACTTTTTTGGTCCGATTTTGACGCCTTACTATAGTATGACGTTTTTTATGACATTTTGAGGTCAAAAATTTTTTTGACTTTTTTGGTCCGATTTTGACGCCTTACTATACTATGACGTTTTTTATGACATTTTGAGGTCAAAAATTTTTTTGACTTTTTTGGTCCGATTTTGACGCCTTACTATAGTATGACGTTTTTTATGACATTTTGAGGTCAAAATTTTTTTTGACTTTTTTGGTCCGATTTTGACGCCTTACTATACTATGACGTTTTTTATGACATTTTGAGGTCAAAAAAAAATTTGACTTTTTTGGTCCGATTTTGACGCCTTACTATAGTATGACGTTTTTTATGACATTTTGAGGTCAAAAATTTTTTTGACTTTTTTGGTCCGATTTTGACGCCTTACTATACTATGACGTTTTTTATGACATTTTGAGGTCAAAAATTTTTTTGACTTTTTTGGTCCGATTTTGACGCCTTACTATACTATGACGTTTTTTATGACATTTTGAGGTCAAAAATTTTTTTGACTTTTTTGGTCCGATTTTGACGCCTTACTATAGTATGACGTTTTTTATGACATTTTGAGGTCAAAAAAAAATTTGACTTTTTTGGTCCGATTTTGACGCCTTACTATACTATGACGTTTTTTATGACATTTTGAGGTCAAAAATTTTTTTGACTTTTTTGGTCCGATTTTGACGCCTTACTATAGTATGATGTTTTTTATGACATTTTGAGGTCAAAATTTTTTTTGACTTTTTACGTCCGATTTTGACGCCTTACTATAGTATGACGTTTTTTATGACATTTTGAGGTCAAAAAAAAATTTGACTTTTTTGGTCCGATTTTGACGCCTTACTATAGTATGACGTTTTTTATGACATTTTGAGGTCAAAAATTTTTTTGACTTTTTTGGTCCGATTTTGACGCCTTACTATACTATGACGTTTTTTATGACATTTTGAGGTCAAAAATTTTTTTGACTTTTTTGGTCCGATTTTGACGCCTTACTATACTATGACGTTTTTTATGACATTTTGAGGTCAAAAATTTTTTTGACTTTTTTGGTCCGATTTTGACGCCTTACTATACTATGACGTTTTTTATGACATTTTGAGGTCAAAAAAAAATTTGACTTTTTTGGTCCGATTTTGACGCCTTACTATAGTATGACGTTTTTTATGACACTTTGAGGTCAAAATTTTTTTTGACTTTTTACGTCCGATTTTGACGCCTTACTATACTATGACGTTTTTTATGACATTTTGAGGTCAAAAATTTTTTTGACTTTTTTGGTCCGATTTTGACGCCTTACTATACTATGACGTTTTTTATGACATTTTGAGGTCAAAAATTTTTTTGACTTTTTTGGTCCGATTTTGACGCCTTACTATAGTATGACGTTTTTTATGACATTTTGAGGTCAAAAACAAAATTTTTTGACTTTTTTGGTCCGATTTTGACGCCTTACTATACTATGACGTTTTTTATGACATTTTTAGGTCAAAAAAAAATTTGACTTTTTTGGTCCGATTTTGACGCCTTACTATAGTATGACGTTTTTTATGACATTTTGAGGTCAAAATTTTTTTTGACTTTTTTGGTCCGATTTTGACGCCTTACTATACTATGACGTTTTTTATGACATTTTGAGGTCAAAAAAAAATTTGACTTTTTTGGTCCGATTTTGACGCCTTACTATAGTATGACGTTTTTTATGACATTTTGAGGTCAAAAAAAAATTTGACTTTTTTGGTCCGATTTTGACGCCTTACTATAGTATGACGTTTTTTATGACACTTTGAGGTCAAAAATTTTCTTTGACTTTTTTGGTCCGATTTTGACGCCTTACTATACTATGACGTTTTTTATGACATTTTGAGGTAAAAAAAAAATTTGACTTTTTTGGTCCGATTTTGACGCCTTACTATACTATGACGTTTTTTATGACATTTTGAGGTCAAAAATTTTTTTGACTTTTTTGGTCCGATTTTGACGCCTTACTATACTATGACGTTTTTTATGACATTTTGAGGTCAAAAATTTTTTTGACTTTTTTGGTCCGATTTTGACGCCTTACTATACTATGACGTTTTTTATGACATTTTGAGGTCAAAAAATAATTTGACTTTTTTGGTCCGATTTTGACGCCTTACTATAGTATGACGTTTTTTATGACATTTTGAGGTCAAAAATTTTTTGGACTTTTTACGTCCGATTTTGACGCCTTACTATACTATGACGTTTTTTATGACATTTTGAGGTCAAAAAGTTTTTTGACTTTTTTGGTCCGATTTTGACGCCTTACTATACTATGACGTTTTTTATGACATTTTGAGGTCAAAAAAAAATTTGACTTTTTTGGTCCGATTTTGACGCCTTACTATAGTATGACGTTTTTTATGACATTTTGAGGTCAAAAATTTTTTTGACTTTTTTGGTCCGATTTTGACGCCTTACTATACTATGACGTTTTTTATGACATTTTGAGGTCAAAAAATAATTTGACTTTTTTGGTCCGATTTTGACGCCTTACTATAGTATGACGTTTTTTATGACATTTTGAGGTCAAAAATTTTTTGGACTTTTTACGTCCGATTTTGACGCCTTACTATACTATGACGTTTTTTATGACATTTTGAGGTCAAAAAGTTTTTTGACTTTTTTGGTCCGATTTTGACGCCTTACTATACTATGACGTTTTTTATGACATTTTGAGGTCAAAAAATTTTTTGACTTTTTTGGTCCGATTTTGACGCCTTACTATACTATGACGTTTTTTATGACATTTTGAGGTCAAAAATTTTTTTGACTTTTTTGGTCCGATTTTGACGCCTTACTATAGTATGACGTTTTTTATGACATTTTGAGGTCAAAAATTTTTTTGACTTTTTTGGTCCGATTTTGACGCCTTACTATAGTATGACGTTTTTTATGACATTTTGAGGTCAAAAAAAAATTTGACTTTTTTGGTCCGATTTTGACGCCTTACTATACTATGACGTTTTTTATGACATTTTGAGGTCAAAAAAAAATTTGACTTTTTTGGTCCGATTTTGACGCCTTACTATACTATGACGTTTTTTATGACATTTTGAGGTAAAAAAAAAATTTGACTTTTTTGGTCCGATTTTGACGCCTTACTATAGTATGACGTTTTTTATGACAGTTTGAGGTCAAAAATTTTTTTGACTTTTTTGGTCCGATTTTGACGCCTTACTATACTATGACGTTTTTTATGACATTTTGAGGTCAAAAATTTTTTTGACTTTTTTGGTCCGATTTTGACGCCTTACTATACTATGACGTTTTTTATGACATTTTGAGGTCAAAAAAAAATTTGACTTTTTTGGTCCGATTTTGACGCCTTACTATACTATGACGTTTTTTATGACATTTTGAGGTCAAAAATTTTTTTGACTTTTTTGGTCCGATTTTGACGCCTTACTATACTATGACGTTTTTTATGACATTTTGAGGTCAAAAAAAAATTTGACTTTTTTGGTCCGATTTTGACGCCTTACTATACTATGACGTTTTTTATGACATTTTGAGGTCAAAAATTTTTTTGACTTTTTTGGTCCGATTTTGACGCCTTACTATACTATGACGTTTTTTATGACATTTTGAGGTCAAAAAAAAATTTGACTTTTTTGGTCCGATTTTGACGCCTTACTATACTATGACGTTTTTTATGACATTTTGAGGTCAAAAATTTTTTTGACTTTTTTGGTCCGATTTTGACGCCTTACTATACTATGACGTTTTTTATGACATTTTGAGGTCAAAAAAAAATTTGACTTTTTTGGTCCGATTTTGACGCCTTACTATACTATGACGTTTTTTATGACATTTTGAGGTCAAAAAAAAATTTGACTTTTTTGGTCCGATTTTGACGCCTTACTATACTATGACCTTTTTTATGACATTTTGAGGTCAAAATTTTTTTTGACTTTTTTGGTCCGATTTTGACGCCTTACTATACTATGACGTTTTTTATGACATTTTGAGGTCAAAAAAAATGTTGACTTTTTTGGTCCGATTTTGACGCCTTACTATACTATGACGTTTTTTATGACATTTTGAGGTAAAAAAAAAATTTGACTTTTTTGGTCCGATTTTGACGCCTTACTATAGTATGACGTTTTTTATGACATTTTGAGGTCAAAAATTTTTTGGACTTTTTACGTCCGATTTTGACGCCTTACTATACTATGACGTTTTTTATGACATTTTGAGGTCAAAAAGTTTTTTGACTTTTTTGGTCCGATTTTGACGCCTTACTATACTATGACGTTTTTTATGACATTTTGAGGTCAAAAAAAAATTTGACTTTTTTGGTCCGATTTTGACGCCTTACTATACTATGACGTTTTTTATGACATTTTGAGGTCAAAAAAAAATTTGACTTTTTTGGTCCGATTTTGACGCCTTACTATAGTATGACGTTTTTTATGACATTTTGAGGTCAAAAATTTTTTTGACTTTTTTGGTCCGATTTTGACGCCTTACTATACTATGACGTTTTTTATGACATTTTGAGGTCAAAAATTTTTTTGACTTTTTTGGTCCGATTTTGACGCCTTACTATACTATGACGTTTTTTATGACATTTTGAGGTCAAAAATTTTTTTGACTTTTTTGGTCCGATTTTGACGCCTTACTATAGTATGACGTTTTTTATGACATTTTGAGGTCAAAAATTTTTTTGACTTTTTTGGTCCGATTTTGACGCCTTACTATACTATGACGTTTTTTATGACATTTTGAGGTCAAAAAAAAATTTGACTTTTTTGGTCCGATTTTGACGCCTTACTATACTATGACGTTTTTTATGACATTTTGAGGTCAAAAATTTTTTTGACTTTTTTGGTCCGATTTTGACGCCTTACTATACTATGACGTTTTTTATGACATTTTGAGGTCAAAAAAAAATTTGACTTTTTTGGTCCGATTTTGACGCCTTACTATACTATGACGTTTTTTATGACATTTTGAGGTCAAAAATTTTTTTGACTTTTTTGGTCCGATTTTGACGCCTTACTATACTATGACGTTTTTTATGACATTTTGAGGTCAAAAAAAAATTTGACTTTTTTGGTCCGATTTTGACGCCTTACTATAGTATGACGTTTTTTATGACATTTTGAGGTCAAAAATTTTTTTGACTTTTTTGGTCCGATTTTGACGCCTTACTATAGTATGACGTTTTTTATGACATTTTGAGGTCAAAATTTTTTTTGACTTTTTTGGTCCGATTTTGACGCCTTACTATAGTATGACGTTTTTTATGACATTTTGAGGTCAAAAAAAAATTTGACTTTTTTGGTCCGATTTTGACGCCTTACTATAGTATGACGTTTTTTATGACATTTTGAGGTCAAAAATTTTTTTGACTTTTTTGGTCCGATTTTGACGCCTTACTATACTATGACGTTTTTTATGACATTTTGAGGTCAAAAAATAATTTGACTTTTTTGGTCCGATTTTGACGCCTTACTATACTATGACGTTTTTTATGACATTTTGAGGTCAAAAAAAATTTTGACTTTTTTGGTCCGATTTTGACGCCTTACTATAGTATGACGTTTTTTATGACACTTTGAGGTCAAAAATTTTTTTGACTTTTTTGGTCCGATTTTGACGCCTTACTATACTATGACGTTTTTTATGACATTTTGAGGTCAAAAATTTTTTTGACTTTTTTGGTCCGATTTTGACGCCTTACTATAGTATGACGTTTTTTATGACATTTTGAGGTCAAAATTTTTTTTGACTTTTTTGGTCCGATTTTGACGCCTTACTATACTATGACGTTTTTTATGACATTTTGAGGTCAAAAAATAATTTGACTTTTTTGGTCCGATTTTGACGCCTTACTATACTATGACCTTTTTTATGACATTTTGAGGTCAAAATTTTTTTTGACTTTTTTGGTCCGATTTTGACGCCTTACTATACTATGACGTTTTTTATGACATTTTGAGGTCAAAAAAAAATTTGACTTTTTTGGTCCGATTTTGACGCCTTACTATACTATGACGTTTTTTATGACATTTTGAGGTCAAAAAATAATTTGACTTTTTTGGTCCGATTTTGACGCCTTACTATACTATGAGGTTTTTTATGACATTTTGAGGTCAAAAATTTTTTTGACTTTTTTGGTCCGATTTTGACGCCTTACTATACTATGACGTTTTTTATGACATTTTGAGGTCAAAAAATAATTTGACTTTTTTGGTCCGATTTTGACGCCTTACTATACTATGACGTTTTTTATGACATTTTGAGGTCAAAAATTTTTTTGACTTTTTTGGCCCGATTTTGACGCCTTACTATAGTATGACGTTTTTTATGACATTTTGAGGTCAAAAAAAAATTTGACTTTTTTGGTCCGATTTTGACGCCTTACTATACTATGACGTTTTTTATGACATTTTGAGGTCAAAAATTTTTTTGACTTTTTTGGTCCGATTTTGACGCCTTACTATACTATGACGTTTTTTATGACATTTTGAGGTCAAAAAAAAATTTGACTTTTTTGGTCCGATTTTGACGCCTTACTATACTATGACGTTTTTTATGACATTTTGAGGTCAAAAAAAAATTTGACTTTTTTGGTCCGATTTTGACGCCTTACTATACTATGACCTTTTTTTATGACATTTTGAGGTCAAAATTTTTTTTGACTTTTTTGGTCCGATTTTGACGCCTTACTATACTATGACGTTTTTTATGACATTTTGAGGTCAAAAAAAAATTTGACTTTTTTGGTCCGATTTTGACGCCTTACTATACTATGACGTTTTTTATGACATTTTGAGGTCAAAAAAAAATTTGACTTTTTTGGTCCGATTTTGACGCCTTACTATACTATGACGTTTTTTATGACATTTTGAGGTCAAAAAAAAATTTGACTTTTTTGGTCCGATTTTGACGCCTTACTATAGTATGACGTTTTTTATGACACTTTGAGGTCAAAAATTTTTTTGACTTTTTTGGTCCGATTTTGACGCCTTACTATACTATGACGTTTTTTATGACATTTTGAGGTCAAAAAGTTTTTTGACTTTTTTGGTCCGATTTTGACGCCTTACTATAGTATGACCTTTTTTATGACATTTTGAGGTCAAAATTTTTTTTGACTTTTTTGGTCCGATTTTGACGCCTTACTATACTATGACGTTTTTTATGACATTTTGAGGTCAAAAAAAAATTTGACTTTTTTGGTCCGATTTTGACGCCTTACTATACTATGACGTTTTTTATGACATTTTGAGGTCAAAAAAAAATTTGACTTTTTTGGTCCGATTTTGACGCCTTACTATACTATGACGTTTTTTATGACATTTTGAGGTCAAAAATTTTTTTGACTTTTTTGGTCCGATTTTGACGCCTTACTATACTATGACGTTTTTTATGACATTTTGAGGTCAAAAATTTTTTTGACTTTTTTGGTCCGATTTTGACGCCTTACTATAGTATGACGTTTTTTATGACATTTTGAGGTCAAAAATTTTTTTGACTTTTTTGGTCCGATTTTGACGCCTTACTATACTATGACGTTTTTTATGACATTTTGAGGTCAAAAATTTTTTTGACTTTTTTGGTCCGATTTTGACGCCTTACTATACTATGACGTTTTTTATGACATTTTGAGGTCAAAAAAAAATTTGACTTTTTTGGTCCGATTTTGACGCCTTACTATACTATGACGTTTTTTATGACATTTTGAGGTCAAAAAAAAATTTGACTTTTTTGGTCCGATTTTGACGCCTTACTATAGTATGACGTTTTTTATGACATTTTGAGGTCAAAAATTTTTTTGACTTTTTTGGTCCGATTTTGACGCCTTACTATACTATGACGTTTTTTATGACATTTTGAGGTCAAAAAAAAATTTGACTTTTTTGGTCCGATTTTGACGCCTTACTATACTATGACGTTTTTTATGACATTTTGAGGTCAAAAATTTTTTTGACTTTTTTGGTCCGATTTTGACGCCTTACTATACTATGACGTTTTTTATGACATTTTGAGGTCAAAAATTTTTTTGACTTTTTTGGTCCGATTTTGACGCCTTACTATAGTATGACGTTTTTTATGACATTTTGAGGTCAAAAATTTTTTTGACTTTTTTGGTCCGATTTTGACGCCTTACTATACTATGACGTTTTTTATGACATTTTGAGGTCAAAAATTTTTTTGACTTTTTTGGTCCGATTTTGACGCCTTACTATAGTATGACGTTTTTTATGACATTTTGAGGTCAAAAATTTTTTTGACTTTTTTGGTCCGATTTTGACGCCTTACTATAGTATGACGTTTTTTATGACATTTTGAGGTCAAAATTTTTTTTGACTTTTTTGGTCCGATTTTGACGCCTTACTATAGTATGACGTTTTTTATGACATTTTGAGGTCAAAAAAAAATTTGACTTTTTTGGTCCGATTTTGACGCCTTACTATACTATGACGTTTTTTATGACATTTTGAGGTCAAAATTTTTTTTGACTTTTTTGGTCCGATTTTGACGCCTTACTATAGTATGACGTTTTTTATGACATTTTGAGGTCAAAAACAAAATTTTTTGACTTTTTTGGTCCGATTTTGACGCCTTACTATACTATGACGTTTTTTATGACATTTTGAGGTCAAAAATTTTTTTGACTTTTTTGGTCCGATTTTGACGCCTTACTATACTATGACGTTTTTTATGACATTTTGAGGTCAAAAAAAAATTTGACTTTTTTGGTCCGATTTTGACGCCTTACTATACTATGACGTTTTTTATGACATTTTGAGGTCAAAAATTTTTTTGACTTTTTTGGTCCGATTTTGACGCCTTACTATAGTATGACGTTTTTTATGACATTTTGAGGTCAAAAATTTTTTTGACTTTTTTGGTCCGATTTTGACGCCTTACTATACTATGACGTTTTTTATGACATTTTGAGGTCAAAAAAAAATTTGACTTTTTTGGTCCGATTTTGACGCCTTACTATACTATGACGTTTTTTATGACATTTTGAGGTCAAAAAAAAATTTGACTTTTTTGGTCCGATTTTGACGCCTTACTATACTATGACGTTTTTTATGACATTTTGAGGTCAAAAAAAAATTTGACTTTTTTGGTCCGATTTTGACGCCTTACTATACTATGACGTTTTTTATGACATTTTGAGGTCAAAATTTTTTTTGACTTTTTTGGTCCGATTTTGACGCCTTACTATAGTATGACGTTTTTTATGACATTTTGAGGTCAAAAACAAAATTTTTTGACTTTTTTGGTCCGATTTTGACGCCTTACTATACTATGACGTTTTTTATGACATTTTGAGGTCAAAAAATTTTTTGACTTTTTTGGTCCGATTTTGACGCCTTACTATACTATGACGTTTTTTATGACATTTTGAGGTCAAAAAAAAATTTGACTTTTTTGGTCCGATTTTGACGCCTTACTATACTATGACGTTTTTTATGACATTTTGAGGTCAAAAATTTTTTTGACTTTTTTGGTCCGATTTTGACGCCTTACTATAGTATGACGTTTTTTATGACATTTTGAGGTCAAAAAATAATTTGACTTTTTTGGTCCGATTTTGACGCCTTACTATAGTATGACGTTTTTTATGACATTTTGAGGTCAAAAATTTTTTGGACTTTTTACGTCCGATTTTGACGCCTTACTATACTATGACGTTTTTTATGACATTTTGAGGTCAAAAAGTTTTTTGACTTTTTTGGTCCGATTTTGACGCCTTACTATACTATGACGTTTTTTATGACATTTTGAGGTCAAAAAAAAATTTGACTTTTTTGGTCCGATTTTGACGCCTTACTATACTATGACGTTTTTTATGACATTTTGAGGTAAAAAAAAAATTTGACTTTTTTGGTCCGATTTTGACGCCTTACTATAGTATGACGTTTTTTATGACATTTTGAGGTCAAAAATTTTTTTGACTTTTTTGGTCCGATTTTGACGCCTTACTATACTATGACGTTTTTTATGACATTTTGAGGTCAAAAATTTTTTTGACTTTTTTGGTCCGATTTTGACGCCTTACTATACTATGACGTTTTTTATGACATTTTGAGGTCAAAAATTTTTTTGACTTTTTTGGTCCGATTTTGACGCCTTACTATAGTATGACGTTTTTTATGACATTTTGAGGTCAAAAATTTTTTGGACTTTTTACGTCCGATTTTGACGCCTTACTATACTATGACGTTTTTTATGACATTTTGAGGTCAAAAAGTTTTTTGACTTTTTTGGTCCGATTTTGACGCCTTACTATACTATGACGTTTTTTATGACATTTTGAGGTCAAAAAAAAATTTGACTTTTTTGGTCCGATTTTGACGCCTTACTATACTATGACGTTTTTTATGACATTTTGAGGTCAAATTTTTTTTTGACTTTTTACGTCCGATTTTGACGCCTTACTATACTATGACGTTTTTTATGACATTTTGAGGTCAAAAATTTTTTTGACTTTTTTGGTCCGATTTTGACGCCTTACTATAGTATGACGTTTTTTATGACATTTTGAGGTCAAAAATTTTTTTGACTTTTTTGGTCCGATTTTGACGCCTTACTATACTATGACGTTTTTTATGACATTTTGAGGTAAAAAAAAAATTTGACTTTTTTGGTCCGATTTTGACGCCTTACTATACTATGACGTTTTTTATGACATTTTGAGGTCAAAAATTTTTTTGACTTTTTTGGTCCGATTTTGACGCCTTACTATAGTATGACGTTTTTTATGACATTTTGAGGTCAAAAATTTTTTTGACTTTTTTGGTCCGATTTTGACGCCTTACTATACTATGACGTTTTTTATGACATTTTGAGGTCAAAAAAAAATTTGACTTTTTTGGTCCGATTTTGACGCCTTACTATACTATGACGTTTTTTATGACATTTTGAGGTCAAAAAAAAATTTGACTTTTTTGGTCCGATTTTGACGCCTTACTATACTATGACGTTTTTTATGACATTTTGAGGTCAAAAAAAAATTTGACTTTTTTGGTCCGATTTTGACGCCTTACTATACTATGACGTTTTTTATGACATTTTGAGGTCAAAATTTTTTTTGACTTTTTTGGTCCGATTTTGACGCCTTACTATAGTATGACGTTTTTTATGACATTTTGAGGTCAAAAACAAAATTTTTTGACTTTTTTGGTCCGATTTTGACGCCTTACTATACTATGACGTTTTTTATGACATTTTGAGGTCAAAAAATTTTTTGACTTTTTTGGTCCGATTTTGACGCCTTACTATACTATGACGTTTTTTATGACATTTTGAGGTCAAAAAAAAATTTGACTTTTTTGGTCCGATTTTGACGCCTTACTATACTATGACGTTTTTTATGACATTTTGAGGTCAAAAATTTTTTTGACTTTTTTGGTCCGATTTTGACGCCTTACTATAGTATGACGTTTTTTATGACATTTTGAGGTCAAAAAATAATTTGACTTTTTTGGTCCGATTTTGACGCCTTACTATAGTATGACGTTTTTTATGACATTTTGAGGTCAAAAATTTTTTGGACTTTTTACGTCCGATTTTGACGCCTTACTATACTATGACGTTTTTTATGACATTTTGAGGTCAAAAAGTTTTTTGACTTTTTTGGTCCGATTTTGACGCCTTACTATACTATGACGTTTTTTATGACATTTTGAGGTCAAAAAAAAATTTGACTTTTTTGGTCCGATTTTGACGCCTTACTATACTATGACGTTTTTTATGACATTTTGAGGTAAAAAAAAAATTTGACTTTTTTGGTCCGATTTTGACGCCTTACTATAGTATGACGTTTTTTATGACATTTTGAGGTCAAAAATTTTTTTGACTTTTTTGGTCCGATTTTGACGCCTTACTATACTATGACGTTTTTTATGACATTTTGAGGTAAAAAAAAAATTTGACTTTTTTGGTCCGATTTTGACGCCTTACTATACTATGACGTTTTTTATGACATTTTGAGGTCAAAAATTTTTTTGACTTTTTTGGTCCGATTTTGACGCCTTACTATAGTATGACGTTTTTTATGACATTTTGAGGTCAAAAATTTTTTTGACTTTTTTGGTCCGATTTTGACGCCTTACTATACTATGACGTTTTTTATGACATTTTGAGGTCAAAAATTTTTTTGACTTTTTTGGTCCGATTTTGACGCCTTACTATAGTATGACGTTTTTTATGACATTTTGAGGTCAAAAATTTTTTGGACTTTTTACGTCCGATTTTGACGCCTTACTATACTATGACGTTTTTTATGACATTTTGAGGTCAAAAAGTTTTTTGACTTTTTTGGTCCGATTTTGACGCCTTACTATACTATGACGTTTTTTATGACATTTTGAGGTCAAAAAAAAATTTGACTTTTTTGGTCCGATTTTGACGCCTTACTATACTATGACGTTTTTTATGACATTTTGAGGTCAAATTTTTTTTTGACTTTTTACGTCCGATTTTGACGCCTTACTATACTATGACGTTTTTTATGACATTTTGAGGTCAAAAATTTTTTTGACTTTTTTGGTCCGATTTTGACGCCTTACTATAGTATGACGTTTTTTATGACATTTTGAGGTCAAAAATTTTTTTGACTTTTTTGGTCCGATTTTGACGCCTTACTATACTATGACGTTTTTTATGACATTTTGAGGTAAAAAAAAAATTTGACTTTTTTGGTCCGATTTTGACGCCTTACTATACTATGACGTTTTTTATGACATTTTGAGGTCAAAAATTTTTTTGACTTTTTTGGTCCGATTTTGACGCCTTACTATAGTATGACGTTTTTTATGACATTTTGAGGTCAAAAATTTTTTTGACTTTTTTGGTCCGATTTTGACGCCTTACTATACTATGACGTTTTTTATGACATTTTGAGGTCAAAAAATAATTTGACTTTTTTGGTCCGATTTTGACGCCTTACTATAGTATGACGTTTTTTATGACATTTTGAGGTCAAAAATTTTTTGGACTTTTTACGTCCGATTTTGACGCCTTACTATACTATGACGTTTTTTATGACATTTTGAGGTCAAAAAGTTTTTTGACTTTTTTGGTCCGATTTTGACGCCTTACTATACTATGACGTTTTTTATGACATTTTGAGGTCAAAAAAAAATTTGACTTTTTTGGTCCGATTTTGACGCCTTACTATACTATGACGTTTTTTATGACATTTTGAGGTCAAAAAAAAATTTGACTTTTTTGGTCCGATTTTGACGCCTTACTATAGTATGACGTTTTTTATGACATTTTGAGGTCAAAAATTTTTTTGACTTTTTTGGTCCGATTTTGACGCCTTACTATACTATGACGTTTTTTATGACATTTTGAGGTCAAAAAATAATTTGACTTTTTTGGTCCGATTTTGACGCCTTACTATAGTATGACGTTTTTTATGACATTTTGAGGTCAAAAATTTTTTGGACTTTTTACGTCCGATTTTGACGCCTTACTATACTATGACGTTTTTTATGACATTTTGAGGTCAAAAAGTTTTTTGACTTTTTTGGTCCGATTTTGACGCCTTACTATACTATGACGTTTTTTATGACATTTTGAGGTCAAAAAATTTTTTGACTTTTTTGGTCCGATTTTGACGCCTTACTATACTATGACGTTTTTTATGACATTTTGAGGTCAAAAATTTTTTTGACTTTTTTGGTCCGATTTTGACGCCTTACTATAGTATGACGTTTTTTATGACATTTTGAGGTCAAAAATTTTTTTGACTTTTTTGGTCCGATTTTGACGCCTTACTATAGTATGACGTTTTTTATGACATTTTGAGGTCAAAAAAAAATTTGACTTTTTTGGTCCGATTTTGACGCCTTACTATACTATGACGTTTTTTATGACATTTTGAGGTCAAAAAAAAATTTGACTTTTTTGGTCCGATTTTGACGCCTTACTATACTATGACGTTTTTTATGACATTTTGAGGTAAAAAAAAAATTTGACTTTTTTGGTCCGATTTTGACGCCTTACTATAGTATGACGTTTTTTATGACATTTTGAGGTCAAAAATTTTTTTGACTTTTTTGGTCCGATTTTGACGCCTTACTATACTATGACGTTTTTTATGACATTTTGAGGTCAAAAATTTTTTTGACTTTTTTGGTCCGATTTTGACGCCTTACTATACTATGACGTTTTTTATGACATTTTGAGGTCAAAAAAAAATTTGACTTTTTTGGTCCGATTTTGACGCCTTACTATACTATGACGTTTTTTATGACATTTTGAGGTAAAAAAAAAATTTGACTTTTTTGTTCCGATTTTGACGCCTTACTATAGTATGACGTTTTTTATGACATTTTGAGGTCAAAAATTTTTTTGACTTTTTTGGTCCGATTTTGACGCCTTACTATACTATGACGTTTTTTATGACATTTTGAGGTCAAAAATTTTTTTGACTTTTTTGGTCCGATTTTGACGCCTTACTATACTATGACGTTTTTTATGACATTTTGAGGTCAAAAAAAAATTTGACTTTTTTGGTCCGATTTTGACGCCTTACTATAGTATGACGTTTTTTATGACACTTTGAGGTCAAAAATTTTCTTTGACTTTTTTGGTCCGATTTTGACGCCTTACTATACTATGACGTTTTTTATGACATTTTGAGGTCAAAAATTTTTTTGACTTTTTTGGTCCGATTTTGACGCCTTACTATACTATGACGTTTTTTATGACATTTTGAGGTCAAAAAGTTTTTTGACTTTTTTGGTCCGATTTTGACGCCTTACTATACTATGACGTTTTTTATGACATTTTGAGGTCAAAAAGTTTTTTGACTTTTTTGGTCCGATTTTGACGCCTTACTATACTATGACGTTTTTTATGACATTTTGAGGTCAAAAAAAAATTTGACTTTTTTGGTCCGATTTTGACGCCTTACTATACTATGACGTTTTTTATGACATTTTGAGGTCAAAAAAAAATTTGACTTTTTTGGTCCGATTTTGACGCCTTACTATACTATGACCTTTTTTATGACATTTTGAGGTCAAAATTTTTTTTGACTTTTTTGGTCCGATTTTGACGCCTTACTATACTATGACGTTTTTTATGACATTTTGAGGTCAAAAAAAATTTTGACTTTTTTGGTCCGATTTTGACGCCTTACTATACTATGACGTTTTTTATGACATTTTGAGGTCAAAAAAAAATTTGACTTTTTTGGTCCGATTTTGACGCCTTACTATACTATGACGTTTTTTATGACATTTTGAGGTCAAAAAAAAATTTGACTTTTTTGGTCCGATTTTGACGCCTTACTATACTATGACCTTTTTTATGACATTTTGAGGTCAAAATTTTTTTTGACTTTTTTGGTCCGATTTTGACGCCTTACTATACTATGACGTTTTTTATGACATTTTGAGGTCAAAAAAAAATTTGACTTTTTTGGTCCGATTTTGACGCCTTACTATACTATGACGTTTTTTATGACATTTTGAGGTCAAAAATTTTTTTGACTTTTTTGGTCCGATTTTGACGCCTTACTATACTATGACGTTTTTTATGACATTTTGAGGTCAAAAAAAAATTTGACTTTTTTGGTCCGATTTTGACGCCTTACTATACTATGACGTTTTTTATGACATTTTGAGGTCAAAAATTTTTTTGACTTTTTTGGTCCGATTTTGACGCCTTACTATAGTATGACGTTTTTTATGACATTTTGAGGTCAAAAATTTTTTTGACTTTTTTGGTCCGATTTTGACGCCTTACTATAGTATGACGTTTTTTATGACATTTTGAGGTCAAAATTTTTTTTGACTTTTTTGGTCCGATTTTGACGCCTTACTATAGTATGACGTTTTTTATGACATTTTGAGGTCAAAAAAAAATTTGACTTTTTTGGTCCGATTTTGACGCCTTACTATACTATGACGTTTTTTATGACATTTTGAGGTCAAAATTTTTTTTGACTTTTTTGGTCCGATTTTGACGCCTTACTATAGTATGACGTTTTTTATGACATTTTGAGGTCAAAAACAAAATTTTTTGACTTTTTTGGTCCGATTTTGACGCCTTACTATACTATGACGTTTTTTATGACATTTTGAGGTCAAAAATTTTTTTGACTTTTTTGGTCCGATTTTGACGCCTTACTATACTATGACGTTTTTTATGACATTTTGAGGTCAAAAAAAAATTTGACTTTTTTGGTCCGATTTTGACGCCTTACTATACTATGACGTTTTTTATGACATTTTGAGGTCAAAAATTTTTTTGACTTTTTTGGTCCGATTTTGACGCCTTACTATAGTATGACGTTTTTTATGACATTTTGAGGTCAAAAATTTTTTTGACTTTTTTGGTCCGATTTTGACGCCTTACTATACTATGACGTTTTTTATGACATTTTGAGGTCAAAAAAAAATTTGACTTTTTTGGTCCGATTTTGACGCCTTACTATACTATGACGTTTTTTATGACATTTTGAGGTCAAAAAAAAATTTGACTTTTTTGGTCCGATTTTGACGCCTTACTATACTATGACGTTTTTTATGACATTTTGAGGTCAAAAAAAAATTTGACTTTTTTGGTCCGATTTTGACGCCTTACTATACTATGACGTTTTTTATGACATTTTGAGGTCAAAATTTTTTTTGACTTTTTTGGTCCGATTTTGACGCCTTACTATAGTATGACGTTTTTTATGACATTTTGAGGTCAAAAACAAAATTTTTTGACTTTTTTGGTCCGATTTTGACGCCTTACTATACTATGACGTTTTTTATGACATTTTGAGGTCAAAAAATTTTTTGACTTTTTTGGTCCGATTTTGACGCCTTACTATACTATGACGTTTTTTATGACATTTTGAGGTCAAAAAAAAATTTGACTTTTTTGGTCCGATTTTGACGCCTTACTATACTATGACGTTTTTTATGACATTTTGAGGTCAAAAATTTTTTTGACTTTTTTGGTCCGATTTTGACGCCTTACTATAGTATGACGTTTTTTATGACATTTTGAGGTCAAAAATTTTTTTGACTTTTTTGGTCCGATTTTGACGCCTTACTATACTATGACGTTTTTTATGACATTTTGAGGTCAAAAAAAAATTTGACTTTTTTGGTCCGATTTTGACGCCTTACTATACTATGACGTTTTTTATGACATTTTGAGGTCAAAAATTTTTTTGACTTTTTTGGTCCGATTTTGACGCCTTACTATAGTATGATGTTTTTTATGACATTTTGAGGTCAAAATTTTTTTTGACTTTTTACGTCCGATTTTGACGCCTTACTATAGTATGACGTTTTTTATGACATTTTGAGGTCAAAATTTTTTTTGACTTTTTTGGTCCGATTTTGACGCCTTACTATAGTATGACGTTTTTTATGACATTTTGAGGTCAAAAAAAAATTTGACTTTTTTGGTCCGATTTTGACGCCTTACTATAGTATGACGTTTTTTATGACATTTTGAGGTCAAAAATTTTTTTGACTTTTTTGGTCCGATTTTGACGCCTTACTATACTATGACGTTTTTTATGACATTTTGAGGTCAAAAAAAAATTTGACTTTTTTGGTCCGATTTTGACGCCTTACTATACTATGACGTTTTTTATGACATTTTGAGGTCAAAAAAAAATTTGACTTTTTTGGTCCGATTTTGACGCCTTACTATACTATGAGGTTTTTTATGACATTTTGAGGTCAAAATTTTTTTTGACTTTTTTGGTCCGATTTTGACGCCTTACTATACTATGACGTTTTTTATGACATTTTGAGGTCAAAAAGTTTTTTGACTTTTTTGGTCCGATTTTGACGCCTTACTATAGTATGACGTTTTTTATGACATTTTGAGGTCAAAATTTTTTTTGACTTTTTACGTCCGATTTTGACGCCTTACTATACTATGACGTTTTTTATGACATTTTGAGGTCAAAAATTTTTTTGACTTTTTTGGTCCGATTTTGACGCCTTACTATAGTATGACGTTTTTTATGACATTTTGAGGTCAAAAATTTTTTTGACTTTTTTGGTCCGATTTTGACGCCTTACTATACTATGACGTTTTTTATGACATTTTGAGGTCAAAAAATAATTTGACTTTTTTGGTCCGATTTTGACGCCTTACTATACTATGAGGTTTTTTATGACATTTTGAGGTCAAAAATTTTTTTGACTTTTTTGGTCCGATTTTGACGCCTTACTATACTATGACGTTTTTTATGACATTTTGAGGTCAAAAAATAATTTGACTTTTTTGGTCCGATTTTGACGCCTTACTATAGTATGACGTTTTTTATGACATTTTGAGGTCAAAAATTTTTTGGACTTTTTACGTCCGATTTTGACGCCTTACTATACTATGACGTTTTTTATGACATTTTGAGGTCAAAAAGTTTTTTGACTTTTTTGGTCCGATTTTGACGCCTTACTATAGTATGACGTTTTTTATGACATTTTGAGGTCAAAATTTTTTTGACTTTTTTGGTCCGATTTTGACGCCTTACTATACTATGACGTTTTTTATGACATTTTGAGGTCAAAAAATAATTTGACTTTTTTGGTCCGATTTTGACGCCTTACTATACTATGACGTTTTTTATGACATTTTGAGGTCAAAAATTTTTTTGACTTTTTTGGTCCGATTTTGACGCCTTACTATAGTATGACGTTTTTTATGACATTTTGAGGTCAAAAATTTTTTTGACTTTTTTGGTCCGATTTTGACGCCTTACTATACTATGACGTTTTTTATGACATTTTGAGGTCAAAAAAAAATTTGACTTTTTTGGTCCGATTTTGACGCCTTACTATACTATGACGTTTTTTATGACATTTTGAGGTCAAAAATTTTTTTGACTTTTTTGGTCCGATTTTGACGCCTTACTATAGTATGATGTTTTTTATGACATTTTGAGGTCAAAATTTTTTTTGACTTTTTACGTCCGATTTTGACGCCTTACTATACTATGACGTTTTTTATGACATTTTGAGGTCAAAAATTTTTTTGACTTTTTTGGTCCGATTTTGACGCCTTACTATACTATGACGTTTTTTATGACATTTTGAGGTCAAAAAAAAATTTGACTTTTTTGGTCCGATTTTGACGCCTTACTATACTATGACGTTTTTTATGACATTTTGAGGTCAAAATTTTTTTTGACTTTTTTGGTCCGATTTTGACGCCTTACTATACTATGACGTTTTTTATGACATTTTGAGGTCAAAAAAAAATTTGACTTTTTTGGTCCGATTTTGACGCCTTACTATAGTATGACGTTTTTTATGACATTTTGAGGTCAAAAATTTTTTTGACTTTTTTGGTCCGATTTTGACGCCTTACTATACTATGACGTTTTTTATGACATTTTGAGGTCAAAAAAAAATTTGACTTTTTTGGTCCGATTTTGACGCCTTACTATACTATGACGTTTTTTATGACATTTTGAGGTCAAAAAAAAATTTGACTTTTTTGGTCCGATTTTGACGCCTTACTATACTATGAGGTTTTTTATGACATTTTGAGGTCAAAATTTTTTTTGACTTTTTTGGTCCGATTTTGACGCCTTACTATACTATGACGTTTTTTATGACATTTTGAGGTCAAAAAGTTTTTTGACTTTTTTGGTCCGATTTTGACGCCTTACTATAGTATGACGTTTTTTATGACATTTTGAGGTCAAAATTTTTTTTGACTTTTTACGTCCGATTTTGACGCCTTACTATACTATGACGTTTTTTATGACATTTTGAGGTCAAAAATTTTTTTGACTTTTTTGGTCCGATTTTGACGCCTTACTATAGTATGACGTTTTTTATGACATTTTGAGGTCAAAAATTTTTTTGACTTTTTTGGTCCGATTTTGACGCCTTACTATACTATGACGTTTTTTATGACATTTTGAGGTCAAAAAATAATTTGACTTTTTTGGTCCGATTTTGACGCCTTACTATACTATGAGGTTTTTTATGACATTTTGAGGTCAAAAATTTTTTTGACTTTTTTGGTCCGATTTTGACGCCTTACTATACTATGACGTTTTTTATGACATTTTGAGGTCAAAAAATAATTTGACTTTTTTGGTCCGATTTTGACGCCTTACTATAGTATGACGTTTTTTATGACATTTTGAGGTCAAAAATTTTTTGGACTTTTTACGTCCGATTTTGACGCCTTACTATACTATGACGTTTTTTATGACATTTTGAGGTCAAAAAGTTTTTTGACTTTTTTGGTCCGATTTTGACGCCTTACTATAGTATGACGTTTTTTATGACATTTTGAGGTCAAAAATTTTTTTGACTTTTTACGTCCGATTTTGACGCCTTACTATAGTATGACGTTTTTTATGACATTTTGAGGTCAAATTTTTTTTTGACTTTTTTGGTCCGATTTTGACGCCTTACTATACTATGACGTTTTTTATGACATTTTGAGGTCAAAATTTTTTTTGACTTTTTTGGTCCGATTTTGACGCCTTACTATAGTATGACGTTTTTTATGACATTTTGAGGTCAAAAATTTTTTTGACTTTTTACGTCCGATTTTGACGCCTTACTATAGTATGACGTTTTTTATGACATTTTGAGGTCAAATTTTTTTTTGACTTTTTTGGTCCGATTTTGACGCCTTACTATAGTATGACGTTTTTTATGACATTTTGAGGTCAAAAATTTTTTTGACTTTTTTGGTCCGATTTTGACGCCTTACTATACTATGACGTTTTTTATGACATTTTGAGGTCAAAATTTTTTTTGACTTTTTTGGTCCGATTTTGACGCCTTACTATAGTATGATGTTTTTATGACATTTTGAGGTCAAAATTTTTTTTGACTTTTTACGTCCGATTTTGACGCCTTACTATAGTATGACGTTTTTTATGACATTTTGAGGTCAAAATTTTCTTTGACTTTTTACGTCCGATTTTGACGCCTTACTATACTATGACGTTTTTTATGACATTTTGAGGTCAAAAATTTTTTTGACTTTTTTGGTCCGATTTTGACGCCTTACTATAGTATGACGTTTTTTATGACATTTTGAGGTCAAAAATTTTTTTGACTTTTTTGGTCCGATTTTGACGCCTTACTATAGTATGACGTTTTTTATGACATTTTGAGGTCAAAATGTTTTTTGACTTTTTTGGTCCGATTTTGACGCCTTACTATACTATGACGTTTTTTATGACATTTTGAGGTCAAAAAAAAATTTGACTTTTTTGGTCCGATTTTGACGCCTTACTATAGTATGACGTTTTTTATGACATTTTGAGGTCAAAAATTTTTTTGACTTTTTTGGTCCGATTTTGACGCCTTACTATAGTATGACGTTTTTTATGACATTTTGAGGTCAAAATTTTTTTTGACTTTTTTGGTCCGATTTTGACGCCTTACTATAGTATGACGTTTTTTATGATATTTTGAGGTCAAAATTTTTTTTGACTTTTTCTGGCCGATTTTGACGTTTTTTATGACGTTTTTTTGAGGTCATACAAAAATATGACTTTTTTTGGCTCATTTTCAATCCTTTCTATACTGTGACAACAACCCAAAAACGAACGGGGCGCCCCCTAGAGTGTGAAAATATTCCAAGTTTGACCTACAAACTTGAAATTGTGTACACAGATGCATCACGTACATTCGACTTTTGTACATGTGTATGTCCCTCTTTATCTGGAGAGCAGATGAGATTCGGGCTGTTGGAAATAAGAGATGAGAAGATAGTGGAGGCATTGGTGCAGAGCTCATTTTACTTGAAGCCATAAATATGTATTTATATTAGTGTGCCATGTGAGCTATATAATGGATATACATTCTAGATGTGTTAACATGGAGTTGTCATGACAAGCTGTGTAGATTTAGGATTTGTGTGGATCTTACATGGACCTCAATCTATTAGCAGCGCACTGCAGGGAATTGAACCCCACCCTAGTGTTCTAGGTGTACCATAACCAGTGCCTTTTGCTTTTTAAAGTGATGTAAAGGTAAAGCAAAACCTATATTTCAACAGCATTTCTTAAATGTTGTGTTATCAACATATCTAGTTAGAATGAGATATGGTATTCGTGGAAATGCTGTTGTAATGAAGGAAAGTAAACCTTACTTTGAATAATGTATATGACATATATGTAGGTATTACTGCTATAGAATCAAAGCATGGATTTATGCCATATAATCTATAATGTGTTGTGTATTTTTGCATTATGTCTGTGGGTAAGTGGTGATGTACATGATTGTATATGATTTGACAAGAAAGTAGAAAAAAGTAGAGAAAGCAAAGGATTTGGACATGTAAAGAGCACACAAACACTGTCAGGCACAAAAAACTGTCAGGTGATTGGACAAGTACTCAGTTCAGCTTTAGAATGCTGCTTGGTTTCCTGGTATCAGGAGAAACAATATATCTACTATGTATAACATGAGCCAGTTGGAGCCCAACAAGAAATTTTGGCCACAGGGCCCCTTCAGAATGGAATACAGCCGTGGCTCTGCCTGAGGTTTCCTCCTTCCTATGCTGCGGACCCATCAGATTCTCTGACCTGAACTGGAATTTTATTTTCTACTGCCACTGATTCTTTGTGTGTGGTAACAGCTACCAAAACAAAGCATGTAATAAAGTCTGATTTTTAAAAAATGAAAAAATCATTTGCAGTGGTAATATAGCTGAAATTCCTTTGTTGTGTGCAAATTTGTGATTTTGATTTTGTGATTTTCTGGGGGCTATGTACGACCTTTTTTTTTTAGCATTACACTGCTCATGCACTGTATGTATTATACTGATTATCTTGGGGCAAACTAGACAGTGAAAGAATAAAATTAATTGTAATACACAAAGTGATGTAAAAATGTGTAATTAATTAAATTTACTATTGACCAACAACTATGTTTGTCCTACAGTCACTTAGTCATGAATATATGGTGATGAGTTTGCCCAAATCAAACTAATAAACTCAATCAAATGCAGGTCTCTCACAGATTACATTCATACCAAGAGACCTACTGCTTTTGGTTTGGTGGCCAGATGTCTGTAGAAAAATCAGTTGCACCTGCATTCACAACAAGCCTTTGCAGTGTGATTCTTTTTTTATCTGCTTTCCAACTGTATATTGATTTGTTCATGTGAAAATGAAACCACACATCTTAGATAGTGATAAATTTCATAGACGACACACTGTTTTTTGAAAAACATTTCTGAAAAAAATCTATTTTTATACGTAACTTTTTTAATGCTTTCTCTCGTTTCATGGAGAGTAATCCATGAAGCAGTTTCTGTGTATTCCCATGACAAAGTCTACTGTATGATAAATCCCATCAGCCTGTGTCTGTCCAACCTGTTAAGAATACATTTAATCACTATATAAATATGTGACTGTGGCCTGAGAGGGGGCTAAATGAAACCATACTGCGTGTCCTCCAGTCTGCTCTTTAATCACAGACCCAATAAAACACCCCTCTGCAGTTACACACACTCATCATGCTGTTGCTTCTGGAAATTAAATTGGGCCTGTGTGACATCACCATCAGGCTTTTGAATGCTTTACTTCTTCTTCATTAAATTAATTATTTGGCTATCAGTAAACCCCTCTGAGTAATTAATATCTAAGAGCCTTTGTAATAAATTAAAACTGTAAACTGAAAATTACTTTTTTTTTTTTTGCGCTTTGCTACCAGAGGCAGCATGGTGACTGTGAACCAACAGGAAGGAGCTGAGGGAGATGTGAAAAAAAGTGGAATTGCTAGAGAAAACTTCGGTTATTTTCCTGTGTGTGGGGTTCATGTGAACCGAACACATCTTGATTTGATTTTTAATAGCAATGTCCACTACTTTGATTTTGGTGATATGACTTTTCCTCTAGTACCATTTGTGTGGTTCTTATTGGTGATCCTGTCTTTTCATCCAGCGCCATCAGCAGGCCAGAACTTCAGCGAGAGTATGACAAACTCAACTCAACTCAGAAATGGGTCTTTTTGACCTTGGGAACAGCTGGTGCTGACCTTATGTTGCTGCCATGATATATATGTATTTTTTGTAATCACATTTTTATTTGCATTTGAAAGGGAACGCTGATCAAAAATTTGTTTATTTTTCAGCTCTTTTTTAATTTCTTTTTTTGCTGTTGTTTTTTTTTATTTCATAGCTACACCACAAATAAGTTTCAGATAAATACATGTATGATTCATCTTTACGATCATTCAAATAAATTAAATTCCTTTACACTTAAGTGACGAGAACAAATTCACAGACATCATTAAGAACAAAAGGAAAAAACAAAAAGCAAAACATCAATATTCACAAAAAATGCACAAAAGTAAATATAATACATGGGATGTTCTGCAAAGGATTTAAAAACATCCAGAACAGCAGATGTTTCTAAGCCTGTAATGTTTCTTCAGTCATGACACCACACAGCTTGTTTAACTTTGACTTTTTTTTGTCTTCACAGCACAGTCGAGGCTGCACCTACTGCACATTCTCACACTGTCTGCCAGTTCACTTGTCTTACTTCACATCCTTCATTTGTGTAGCCATGTGTGTTCACTGGGTGGAGCTCCTGCTGTCAGTGGACGGAGCAAAGACAAGGTGACCAGAAGGTGATTGGCTGATACTCACGAAAACAGCTAAATTCAGGGAGGAAATTTAGAACTTTTTTTTCAGCATGCTATGAAATGTTCAGTACTTAGGGATGGTTTTATTCACAGACCGTTTATACAGTATATTTGGGTCATAATCCTGTGTGTGTTTGGTAGCTGTGTGAATAAATTAGCGATTCCAACAAATGATCCTGATTGGAACACGTAAACATTCACAGAGCAGACTAGACAAAGGTCTTTAGGCTTGGAATTTGTCTTCTCTAGTATCCACAAACACAGACATGTCCCACTGTAATGTCTCTGTAACACTCAGGAAATCAGACCAGTGTTTTCTGGGTGTCTTCTCACAGTCCTGCCCCAATCTTCCTGTCACCTCCTCCTACTTGCACCCCCTCCAGCTCCTCATCAGAGAAAGGGCTGTGGGGATGGTAGCCAACATCGGTGACACGCTGCAAGAAGTCTGTGGATCGTGGCACCCCAACGCCATTACCCATAGCAATGGGAAAACCATGCCGGGCTTCCTCCTCTTCCTCCTCCTCCTCGTCTTCCTCGTCTTCTTCCTCTTCTCCATCCTCCATGTCAAGATCTATCCCTCCGTCATCTGGATTCACAGGTCGTCTGCTCTCGTCAGTTTTGTTATTGGCTGTTTTTCCTCCGCTGCGTAGCCGCTCTGCCTCAGACTGGGCCGACGCTGTGGCCTGCTCCTTCGCCTTCCGACTGCGCTTCCACTTCATCCTCCGATTTTGGAACCAGATCTTGACCTGTCAAGAGATGACAGAGCGAAGCAAATGTGTCCACGTCCACGAAAAGATGGCCACGTCTAGGAAATGCAGTCCACGGTTTGTGTGAACAGATTTAAATACGTATTTTTGTTATTGCATCAAGTCATTCTAAAAACTGCCACAATGTTTTGATTTATCATGATTTCTCTCTGTGTGTGCTCTCCCTGAAGTTTCTTCCTATATTTTTTTTTCTTGCCATTAAAGTGGTTCTGGGCGATACAGCACAAATAAAAATTACACCTGGATCAAAAAAATCTATAGAACAAATAAAAGAACAAATAATGTATTTTCTTGAGTCAAATTCAATTCAGGTAAAAGAGCAGAACCTCCAACTCGGCACAACTCAATAATTATCATAAAAAGTAATTATTTTTGTTCTTTCCCATCTTTATCTTTTAGGATGAATGCTCATACACTGCATCTAAATGGGACATGAGGTAATAAAAACATCAACACTGTTGTTAAATAATACAATACATGAATTGTTTAGTTTGTGCTGTGGACTTGGAACACTATACTGCTATTTATTATCAAGTGTACTCTAATTATAATTCACCAATGCTACCAGAATAATGAAGGAACATACAATGAAAACAGAAACACAAAACATTTAAATCTTACCCATAAAATACAGAGAAATAAAAAATGTACAAACATCTTCATGTGTTTCTTTGAGATAAACTCACCAGTTTAGACTCTTGAAACAGTAACAGAGGGTCACCACAATAATCAAACCACAGCATGGAGAGAGACAGTACTGTGTCTCTTGTAGAAAGTGGTATATTTAATTTAACAAATGGATTGGTGTAAATTATTTTTGTGGTTTTAGACTGCTCTTCAGTTGTTGTTGTTTTGTTTTAAGATGCTATTTCAGTTCCTATAAAGATGAAATCATTTACATTATTAAAAAAAAAAAAAAGTCTGTTACCTACAGGAGTTATTAAAAATGTAACTGCTCTATGGCTGGCCTGTTGCTGCAGTTAGTTTTCATTTGCAGCCACTTTATTTTGGAGTGTACATCACAGTGAGTTCTCAACTGATTCTTGTTTCTGTGAATAACTTTTTTTTCTTACCTTGAAATGAAACGGTTGGCTTGTGAAGTGGTCTGTCTTACCTGTGTCTCGGTCAGCATGAGTGAGGTGGCCACTTCAAAGCGTTTGGGTCTGGACAGGTACTTGTTGAGTTTGAATTGGTTCTCGAGCTCCAGGAGCTGCTGACTGGTGAAGGCGGTTCGGGGCCTCCGGCACTTCCCCAACAGACCAGACTGAGGGCCCGCTGGAGGTGGTAGAGCAGAGTTATTCATCTGAATGGCTGTGTAAAGTCACATTTACAGTTATTTTTTTAATCAAACTTTACTTCTAATTTTATATCAGTCTGCGGAGCTTCATGAATTCACATGGTTTTTACTTCTGTTACACACAGTCAGAATATTTTTTTGTTGTGATGATTTGGAAATATTTGGCCTTAATTAAAGATTCAAGTCTTAAATGAGTCTGAGTTATTTGACCAGACACCCCCACTATAGTTTTATTTATAGTACCAAGGACATAGGAAGTTCAATATAATGTTGTGGGTGGGAACAGGCGCACATATGCCCGCACTCTCTGGCCATCATTAACTATAATAGCTTTACTCCAGTTTATTGTTGACGGGGGGACACAGCAGAAGCGGGCGCAGAGGCCATAAAAACACAGGCATGCCATTAACTTAATGAAAATTCAATGAAGGCTTTTGGGATTTTATTGATGAACTACAGAACGTTTTAGGTGTTTGTTTATAGTTTCTTCGTCACACAAAGACAATTTTCATCGGGTTGGCGTTTATAGAGAAATAAATGGGCCAAAATTAAAATATGACACAGATAAGAAGTAAACCGAGGCCACTGTAGCGTACGGGACAATGTATGGCTTTTATTAACACTAAATATACGAAGATTTCCGGCATTACCTTGAAAAAAAAAATACACAAAGCAAGGCATGGAAAGCTTGCTTTCAAAAACAGGTTGTAAATTAAAATTTTACTGGCTGTGGAATTAATTTACGACATATTTCTTTTCCAGCTTGAATCAAGAAATCCAAACGCGTAGACTGCCAGTGTCTAATCTGAGACATCTTGCGATGATATTAAATTAAATGAAAAAAATCAAATCACTTATAGAATTACAGAATTGCTGTTCAGTGATATAATTTAAACACTAAATACTAAAGCCGTGGTAGACAATAGCTTTGCCTATTCTGAAAAATAAAACAAGGAAACAAACAATAAATAAAACATAAAATCAACATAGAATAACCTGTCAGGTCTATTATTAGTAAATACTAATAATAGACAATATTAGTATTCTTATTGTAACCTTACAACTATAAACAACAGCAACAATAACAGAAACGGAACAAAAGTCGGGTTTAGTCAAACATTAACTTCTGTTCAGTGAGTTTACAGCACCTCATCGGTGCAGTTCTTCAGAAGTGAAACGATCTGATCAAATCCGGGACCTTCCTGTAAAAACTGATAACGGAAACGGTTCATACTTGTGCACAAGTGACACAGATTCGGGTCAGTCTTTGAAGAATTTAAAAGCTATATTTTTGCACCTGTCAGTTCTTTCAGGTTATTTGGCCTTTTGAGTTTTGGACTTTGGATATCTCATGCTTGCAAAATACTCTTATTTAATCATACTTACAGCTGTAATCTGGCAGTCGTGGCATCATGATCCCGGCGCGGATCCAGTGCTCGAGGGGCAAAGATCCCGCCATGGCAGCTGCCTTCAGGTGCTCTGGGTAGGTCTGTGTTAGTTGTGTGAAACCGGTGTATGCGAACGCGGGGTGTTGGCCACCCAACGCCGATAATGGGTACATGGGTGCAGGATACATGCCGGGAATCGCCCCCTGGGGTAGCGAAGCAAGTCCTGGATGCGGGAGATTTAGAACACCCGGCTTGGGGATTATTCCGGTCTGAAGTTGTGAGGCCCGTGGAGACGGGGTGTCCGCACGGCGACAGGAGACCGGGCTGCCCGTAGGGCTGTCGCTGCTCAGACCCGGTGAGAGGTCTCGGTTTCCCCGGTTGGTCTCATCAGCGAGCAAGGCGTCAATTCTGAAGTTTTTCGATTTCTCCATGACAGGGTCTCTCAGCAGGACCGCACAGTCTTAAAGAAACAGCCGTGTTAAGCTTGGCTGGTGCGCACCTGTGCCGTGCGTCTGCGCGCAGACAGCAGAGCCTCTTCCAGTCACAAACTCATATGTTCTCCTTATCTCTTTATCAGCTTAAGCTAAGGGTCAGTTAAAGAAAATAAACATTTTCAACTTTTAAGGACAAAGAAAAACTTACTTCTCGACGGACAGACTCTAAATTACTGATCTTTTCATGTGCATCCCTGCATCTGCTTCCCTGAATTGTACCTACATGTCACTCTGCAACATTGCGTCCCTCCTGCTGTTCAACACCAACTTCACAAACTACAGAGGTATGCGTCCCGCTCCATTAGCCGTACTTCTCCACCCCTGCAGGCCGCTGTGAGCTGGGATTGGCTGGAGATTGAGCCGCTCTGACGGGCCTCTAATCAGCTAATTACTCGCTCGTTTCTCCCCCCAGAAAGCATTCAGAGTGAGGTAATGTCCAACCCTTGTCCCGCCTGCAAACACCTTCCACTGCATCAAAGAGCGGAGGTACATTAGAAGATTAGGCAATTGTATTTCCAGTATCTATCTTACTGCCAGCTCCTCATACTCACCATAGATTGCAGCTACCTTGCCATAAACAAAGAATTATGTACGTCCAGACTAATTATTAGTGCTGCAAACATCCTCTACACCTAAGCACCAAATACTGGCTGTTTTTCCAGCAGTCTTAAGGTTATTGGGCCCATTTGATTGGGTGAAGACGTGGAAAAAAAGAGAAAAAATCCTGTCCACTCCAGAATTTAAATCATTAATATTAAAGGCTTGCTTCATTCTCATACCAGGGCCATACCAGTGCCATTAAAGTTTACGATCAAGAATTGCACACAAACCGTATAAAAGTGTAATGACTTGGCAGAAGAGGCTATAAGTTAATTGGCCTTCTGCTTAATGTGAACTAATGCCATTTTAAGACCTGAGAACGCGGAGGTGAATCAGCTGAAGGGGGAGTCTGACTTATTCTTTTCAGCATCGGGTCGCATCATATCAGTCAGATGAATACAAGTGGTCTAACCTGCTCCCTGTCGTTTCACTGAAAAGTAAAAAAAATAAGACTTTGTAAAAATAATAGGGTACAGAACAACAAAGTCCTAACAGCTAGTTTGACTGTGCTGCAGACAAAAGCAGTTTGTTTAAATGTGAATCAAGAACTGCCATAAATTGTAGCCAATATTTCTTTTTTTATTTACTTAATTTGAAAATGCAGACGTCGTGTTTCTTTTTTTCTTTTTTCTTTAAGGATCCAGGCAGGGCCATAGCCAGGTCAACCCCAACAGCCCACAAACCCCCAAAACAAAAACCTCTATAATTTTAATACAATTCAAATGCTGTTAATTAATTAAAATTAAAAAAAAAAACAGTTTGTATATTCTGTAAATTTTCTTTCCTAAAACAGGAATATAATTTTTGGTGGGGAAATACTGAATTTTGTATATATTGATTATTTACGTGTACGTTGAGGTAAAAGTAATCAAATGTGAATATAATGAGTAAAAATACTGGAAGTGTAGCCTCCATGTGTAAGTTTCTAATTGTAGGATGTAAAAATATACTCCAATCTGTTCATCAGGTGTGCATCACAAAATAGAGGTGAAGAAACAATTAATTTACTGACATAAAATTAAATGGCAACCATTTTGATCATTTATTTATAGTTTAAATTATTTTTTTAAAAAGAAAAATTCACTAATTCAAGCATCTCAGATCTGAACATTTTCTGATTTTCTGGAAAACGGATTATGTTAAAGTGTTGGACAGACAAAACAAAACATTTTAAGACCCCACTTTGAGCTCTGAGAACTCACCAGATTTTCATTATTTACTAAAATTTTGGAACGGAGATCATTAAGAAATTAATCAAATTAATCGTTAGTGAAAATAATCGCTGGTTGCAAGCTTATTAGACAATATTCACGATGACGATTAAACCTTCTAGAAATGAATGTCTAATCCACAGATAAATGGAGCTGGTGTTTGGTCTTGAAAACATTCAACCACACGTTCTTCATCACTCCATCAGGTGCCAAACGCTTTCAATTACGCACAGTCCGAGCAGATGTCTTCTGCTTTAGATGTTCCAGTGTTACAGTCTAATCTAAACTGAGGCCCTGGCCTCCACCCGGAAACCTCTAAACCGTGTGTCTCAGGAAATTGAAATCCATTCTGCTGATATGAATAAAACACTATAAGGGGGGGGGTCTTCTGCAGACCCTCACTCATGATATGTAATTGGCCGGTGCGTGTGCACGCGTTTAGTTGACCTCCTGAAAATTGGAGCGGTCTTGCACCGCCCACCCCTCTCTCTCCTTCTTTCCCTCAGCATTGTGACTCGATGTCTCTCGCCCTCAGCTCTCTATCAGGCAGATTACCGCCTGTCTCCGGCGCTGATATAGAGGTAATTTGCTCCAGGGAAATCAGTGCTGCTTTCTCCCAGTTTCTCTCAACCTCTTCCCCTCCATTGCCACGTTTCCTTGCTTTTATGATTTGAAAGTAATTTAAATAGCCAGGCCACGGGTAAATCCGTCACCCGGGCCTGTTGACAGAGGCGCACAAATTAAATTGAATCAGTGCCTGAAACTGCGCCCCTGCTCCCGGTGTCAGCTGGCTTTGTTTCAGTAGCGCTGTCTTTCTCCTTGAAGGGATCAAATGGTGCTGTAAGCCATGTGCGCTTAGGCCATGCTAGTCCAACAATAGTCACTTTTAATAATTAAAACAGAAGAACGTCAGACAACCAACAAAACTTTGCGTGGACGGATGGGATAATGTCAAAAGTTAAACAATTCAAAAAACAGGTTAGTAAGTAAACAACTAAATAAATAAAATCTGGTTTTTGGATGGTTTTGTGAGCTGTAGGGAACCATGGTTGGAGTAACCTGTCTGGGGGCCCCAAGGGGTCAAACATTTGTTGTTGGGCCTTTGATTTAATTTCATTTAGCTGAACTTTATTCAAGTAAATGCACAATGTAAGAAAAACTAAAATAATTGAGGTATTGGAAATTTAATTTGAAATGAGGCCCCTATTCAATATATGGCCAAAAGACTGATGCCAGACTTGTCTTAGTTGATATTGAACTGAAGTGCTGCAAATTGTTAAACACATTTTCAGTTAATCAATTAATTGACATGCAGGTAACTTGGGGATGTTTAGGGCTCCTGGGGGTCTGGAGCCCCTGGACAGCTTACCTAGGTAGTAATAAAGCCTTGCAGTGGCCCTGAAGCAATCTAACAGTGCAGCCAAGATGAACATTTACCTTTCACACTGGCAGGTGCAGTAAGTTTCCTAGCAAGTTTAGTGGTACATGTATGGACAACATTTAACTTGATGAGTTGCTGCGACCAATTCTTCAAAATGCAAAATGATAAACTGGAGACATATGACTCACGATATTTCTAGTTTGACATTACAGAGATATATAAGTCAAATATTTTAAGCCATGCCAGTGATGTGGCTGCGTTAGTCAGAGAACCACTTTGGTCCAGACTAAAATATATTTTTAAAAAACTATTGAATGGATTGCCATAACTTTTCACTTTTCGTCTTGCGTCATCATTAGGTCAAAATTTTACCTCATGACCAAATATCTGAAAGGCTAACAGCATTCTCACCAGCCTCAGCTATACGTTGTATTTAGAGCTACACTACAACTGTTGGCATACTAACACATTAAAATGACATGGTGACTGACAATCATTTTACCTGCAAAACATCAGCATGTCAGCACTGTCATTGTGATCATGTTGGCATGTTGACATTAGCATTTAGTTCAAAGCACTACTATGCCTAAGTACAGCTTCACAGAGAGGCCAGTATAGCTGTGAACTCCTGTTCAGCTGGGATAGTGATGTGATCCATTAGGGAAAAATCTTTCAGAGGTCAAGGTCAGCCACAGTGAAGCACAAAGGGACTTCTATGATTTACTGTGCTGCTGATGGACACCAGCTGTGGATAAGACTCACAACTGAGTAAAAAAAAAAAAAAAACCCAAAACAACGGCAATCGCAAGACACTGCTCATCAGATGGATTATCTGAGTGCAGATGGAAACTCAGATGAAATTATTGTTTCTATTTCAATAGGTTTCTTAATACTGAATCTGATCTGAACAACCTAAACTCTCTTTACCTCCATTCATTTCCTCTGTCACACATGTCCTCACATGCACATGCCCTCTTGAACCCTTTGCAGAACTTTCTAAATGCAGCACACACCCTTCACACCGTGAGAGGACAATTGGTTCAAAGAAGCCGCCGGCCCTTGACGTTGCACTACAAAGCCAGAGTTTATCGGCGAGTTATGGGTCAGTAAACTGAGGGACCAAAAAGAGTTTACTGAAACATTAAAGAGCTTATCAGCAATTACAGGCATATTTTTCAATCATTACCACAGCTCTGAGACAGCTTGCCCTGTCCTAAAACTAATCCAGGTGTGTTCTGGTGCTCTTTGTGTGGTGGTCTAGTCAGCATAGAGCTGACTCCTACTGGGTCACTGATCTGAGCTGGTTTATTTAACCTAATGATAAGACTCTTCAAACTGTGGATAGATGAGACTAAAGAAAGTTTGGGAGCTGAAATAAAGTAATATTTCTAGAGCTTCTATAGATTGTCTGATAAAATTTCCAGACGTGTTGGATTCATCCCGCTTTGATGGTGTGTGTGTGTTTGTTTGTCCATATCTATGTATGTTATCAATAGAGCACTGTACATCCCTGTAAAATCATTACAGATGGATTAAGCGGAGACTTTGTTTCTAATAATGTTGCTAATATGTTTTTATGGGAGTAAATATGATTTCATGTCAAGATGGGACATGATTCTATAAAGGGAAATGTTCTGTGTTACAGTAGGAAATACCACGATTGTCTTGCTTCACAAACTGTACTTGTTGTCCATCCGTGAGCTTTACTTCTACTTGGGAAGGTTTTTTTCTTCGCTCTGTTTACTGTCAGTGATGCTGCTGTATAAATAAGTGTGAGGTCAATGTGTTGACATTTTAACAGCATATGTGTAGCTACAATGTACTGTTGAAACCATGGTTGCCAGCGTGGGACATTCAATGACTTTGCAGATGATGTTACACAGGTGCAGAGAGCATTTGCAAGAGCAACCAATGTGAATGTTTCATTTCTTCACAAATACAATACATATGGGTTTATGAATGACTATATTTCGTTATTTTTCTGAAAGAAAGTCAGGTTTTTATTTATTTATGTGAGTCGCATTTCTTTTGAACTTTTTCGAACTACACTACTGAGCATTATCTCTTTTCATTATGGACTTTACCCTTTGAAGGCGCAGAGAGCATTTATGCAAGAGCAACCTTGTGGATGTTTTGTTTCTTCACAAACACAGCTACCGTTGCTGGTGTTCGGCAATAAAGTGCTCAAAGACAGTCCTGCTTGGGAAATGTGGTCATAACCTTCTGCATAACACAAAGCAGAGTCGGACACGCTACATGTGCACATTCCTGTATCTGCTCTTCCGTCAGACTAGCCGTGACACATGTAGCTTTCAGGGATGCTGTCCGTGAACAATAGTTTTCCCACCAGGCCTGGAGTACAACGTCTGGAACGCGGCTGTGATAAATGAGTCGGGTGCACAATGGGCTTTCTGTGAAGTGAAAATCAGCTCTCCATACCTCTGGTAATTAGACTAATTCCCACAACGTTAAAGGCAGACAATAAATCAGCTCGCTTTCTGCCAGACCTTGAGACCAAAATTAATGTTGTCTCATTAAAGAGATAAAGGTAATTTATGAGAGTTTTACTTCTCTTCTGAGTCCCTGTACCCTGTAGCCATCATTTATTAACTAATATTGAGCTTTGCCATATGACATCTAGCCCAATGGATGTGAATCTCCTTTTGTGTGTCTTTGCTGCTTTGGCCCCTTCCCACTCCCCTCTCTCTCATCAGGTATGTATCAGCACTTTCATGAGATGAGCCTGAAAGTCATGTAGTTTGCTCTAGTTTATTTATCTAGTTGCTTGTTTATTTCTGTCGTCCAGGAAGCTCTACAAGGAAAGCAATGAATATATGTACATTTTCAAAATCAAAATAATGACTAAGCATATAGATTAAATATATGCCAACGTCATTAGAGTTAATGTCCCTGATGAACACAACCAAAGAAGTAACTTTTTTTTTCCAAAACAGTTATCATAAACATTTGTGTTTTTGACAAAAATGGCTCAACAAATTCTTGGAGAAAAGAACAGCAGATATGTTGGTAAACTTCTGGCAGCAGGGCTGCAAAGCCACCATCATCAAACCCATATTGCGTGAGTACAGCCAGACTGGCCATGTCTGACACAGCAGAGGTTCACACTGGCCTAAAGCTGGCAAAGGAGGAAGTAGAGTGATCTTGTCGCAGAACAACACAGTCTGCACAAGGAGGAGGTCCAGGTGGATGGATGTAAGGACCAAACACTGGACTTTTTGGTGATTTCTAATTGACATCATGGACAGACTAGAAAAGCTGTGTGTGTCATTTTAAAGAACAGACAAAAAATACTTCTTGAACAAATTCCACAACCTTACATGCCCATGTGGCCTAGAGCCAGCTCACACTTGGTCCTCTGGTGCCAGAAGACAGCAAACTTGTCCTGGCACTCAGCCACAATCGGCCCAAACAGGGAAGTTTATTCAGTAAAACATATATTCCAGCTGTGAATCCCAAAGTCCAACAGTCCATACTGAGAGTTAGAAGAGGGACAAACAACGTATTTTACTTTTGAATAGTTTCTCAGCTTTACCTGTTTGCAACATTAATGCATTAGTGTGACCCCGGCATCGCACCACTGAGACGGAGATAATGAGACAAACGAAAGTCACCCGAAAGCTAAGACGTGGAAATATGAAGAAGCGTATGTAGGGCTTGGCTTCACTGTGACTACGGTGGGAGACGAGCAAAGAAGCACTGGGTTAAACACAATGTCAGATTAAAAAAATCAATAAAATGCGTACAAAGATATCGAAATAAATGCATAGCGCTGGAATTAAAGGTGTCACTTTGATGTGTAATGACAGATTATCTTATCTGAATAGCTCCCTTACATCTTTCAGATATAATTGTATCTAATCAATTGCAGCTTAATAAACCACAATAGAGATAGAGCAAAAAAAAAAAAAAAAGCACGGGTTCAGAGTCTGCTTAACATCTAAACTGGGGAAGTCCAACTGTGCAGCTCACCAATCTCTCTCCCAGTATACCTGTTTACTTTTTCCACACTGGAAACAAAAGCTTCCTTTCAACATAATCCAGCCCAGTGTGAGTTTTATGACCATTTAATGGGTCTACCCATCTAACAGCCCTGTGTTTTACTATCGCTCATACAAGGGCCCCATTGTGCATAGACATGGGAGATAGGAGATAAATACACCTTATCAGCCACAACAAGACATCATTACTTTCACCCTGCTATCTCACTGTCCCTCTCCACCATGCATTATCTGCCCACTTATGAGGATATTCAGAGCCATCAAGTGCTTTGAAGATCTCCGCCAGTTGGCTGTTTGCTCTCTCTGTTCCTCCCTTCAGAACTATTCAGTTTCGGCTGTATAGAGTGTTATAAATACAGTATCATTCAGTCCACTGCAAACCATTTAAATCTTCATCTGATTGCTACTTTTGGCATGAGGCTTGTATCTCATGATAACATGTTTTCTGCTACGCTTTCCCGCTGTGAGGAAATCGCACACTGCCATTAGCACTCAGGTAATGTCTTCTTATTGCCCAATATACCTGTTAACACAAAACAAAGGTTACTGAGGGGAGAAGCGCAGACAAGCAGTGAAAGATAGTGAGGGCAAGAGACAGGCAGATTTGTTTTTAAAATCAAAAAACACCTTTAACTTGCAAAAAATGAATGAACAAAATACCAAGACATCTCAAGTCGTTTTTTTTAATGTGCAGCAAACCCTTTCGTAAACTGTGATTGTTTTGCAGGGCCTGGATTTGACCAACATACGAGTGAATTACACTGCTGCTTTCAAACAAGTGATATGACTGAGCAAATTATCTTTATTTGTGTGCAAAACTCTGGAAGGTCTGGACTGAAATATCTCAACAGCTATTAGACTGGCTGCCACGAAATGTGTTACACACATTAATGTTCTCTTCAGAATGAATGAACTCTTCCTCCTTTTCGCCATCATCAAGCATTTTGAAATGTGAATTTGAGTTTAATGTATGACTCAAAACTAATGACATCCTCAAATGCCTCAAAATAAGAAACTTAAGAAAACAGTGCTTGTGGCTGCTTAACCAGAACAGTAAAAAGGATGGGAAAGGTGCAGCACATACAGACAGTGAATGAAATGAGTGTCCAGGACAGTCCGAGTGGTCTCAGATTATGGGCTGGAAGCAGATGTCCACATATGGGTCTGTGTGGACCCTCATGGACTTGGGCATCTCATGAAACTTACATCATGTGAACCCTCACAGCTATGTGACTGCAGAAACCATGAATTGACCTTGATATGGTAACATAGTCACTGTGAGCATGCTAAAGTTATAGTCCCATAAAGCCGCTAGAATGACTCTAGACTCTTCAGACTGGATCAAGCTAAAAAAGTATTCCTCAGACATCAAAAGTGGTTAAAGTTGCTCTGAATGGCCACACTGGAAACACATTTTCAGACTTTCCTGGATTCATAGCTTTGCACTTGTTTGCTCATATGTAAAGTGAAAGAAATAGTTGTGTCAAAAATGAAAAAAAAAAAGAGGACTTGAGAGAAAAGTTCATAACCCGGCTCCTTACTGAACTCCTGGCAAATTTTCACTCCTGGTGAAGTGGATGTGAGAAAAGAAAGTTTCACATCATTTCACAAAATTCATTTTAGATCTTTCTGTCACTTCAGCGACTTATGAGCAGAGCATGTTGGGCCATCATGCAGATTAGAAAACTAATTCAATCACGTATGAGACTAATCTTTTAAGCAAATGAATCTCTTTCTGGTAATGCTCATAGTGCCACCTCCCATCAGATAATTTCTGTTAAGATGTAGTCAATATTCCAAAAATTGAAATGAATTGATCCGTCACTTGACTTTGTCAATAGACTAATGGAGCACTGTTAAGATTTGTCAATGTATGAAACAGTGGCAGAGGTAAATCACAGCATTGTCGTGCATTTTAATGGCTCTCAATTGATCAAAATGTCATCAGGTGTGACAAAGTGTGGTCAATCTGGCTCCTTTGACAACAGAGCTCTGATGAAGTGACAAAACAGTCAAAATACCCTCACAGAGTACCAACATTCAGATCTCTATTCATTTAGCTTCGTCTTAGCACATCTGACAGGTGACAAGGTGAGAAATACATATAAAATTAGCATTTTCTGACTTTCAGTTGCTTTATGTGTATCACATAACACTGCAGTATCATCAGAGCAGCGCAGTCCTGAAAGTTTTCTTTCAAACCAAACACTTCATGTTTTTAATTTTTAAGGTGATTCACAGCACAGCACAATATACTATACCCCTGACTGTGAGGGAAACATGGAAGTTGTACACTTAAAGCGGCTTCAGTACAGTCGTCTCTGTGTCATTCACTGATCTTTTCTTCACTCTTTGTTCATTATATTTGTTCTATTTACGGCTACAAGGGTAGAGAGGTCAGTGAAGTCATCCCTCTCTGTCAGTGTGCTAATTGGTTTGAATAAGCTGCCCCTCCTCCTGATAAACTACATGTACTCAATCTTTGAGGTAGCCTAAATCATTTTTAGTTGGCCTGCCACAAATAACTACAGATGGTCAAATTCTCAATCTTGCAGGTGTCAAACAGTCAAACGTAGTCTGTGCTTGTAGAACTGTATCCCTCTTGTAGTGGCACAGTCCAAAATTCCTGTTTTTCAACCTAACTCGCATTTGAATACGCAGTAAAATTACTACTCACAGCTGAATCTGAAAAGTTTTGATCTTCCTTGATCAGAGCTTGGCTTTCTACAAACCAGACTTTTAAAAATGGATTGGCATCACAGCTTCTGCTCCTGATTTTACTTTTAAATCCCTGCCAGAAGTTTTTCTGTAACAGCTGGAGGAGCTTCCCCTCCCACAGGTTTCAACTTACAGGGGTCAATCTAAGGTCTATTGTTTCTGTTTGTAGGATGGTCAAATAGTGTCTGATAATGCTCAGTTTATTTGTGCCTGCTCTTATTTTTTGCGTGTAAGTTTTAGAATAGATTTCAAAAGATTAACTGTTGATACTTAGGCATTACAGGCTCGGGTTCAAAGATAGATTAGAGATTATTTTATACCCCGTGAGCTGGAAGGTGTCTTCTGTTTTTTTTTCATAATTTTATTCATCTTTGATATTTTTCTTTATCTTCTTTCACCACAGTAATATTAATTTTGTGATTCTGCACTTCAGTCTATTGTCTTTTGCTGTTTTGTATTGGAAAGCACTTTTGTTCAGAAAAGTGGTATTTAAATCAAATTACATTGCTTATAAATGCTGACATGCTCTTTCCACAAGCCCCAAAAATGATTCTGGGAAACAAAAATTTACAACTTAGCTAAATCTCATATTTATTGACATTTGGTTTTGTTCAAATATCCTAATGAGATTAGCACTGTTTGTGATATTCTGTTTGCTCTTGGTGCACTGACGTGTTGAGTTTCAGGAAATGTTCCAGTTGTGCCAAGCTGGGATTGGCTCAGCGTGAACTAACCGAGGTATTAGCAATTCCATAATTGGCCGTTCTGTCAGAGGGTCTGACAAGCTGATATGATGAAGCGGTCACTAAGTGATTTGTCTTCTGCTCTATCTCACAATTTGCCTGACACAGTCTTAAATTCCACTGTCTCCTGTTCAGCTTATGCCAAACTCCTACACACAACACAACAAAACAGAATGTTATTTAGTTGATGAAGATGGTGGACTAAAAGAAATTTCAAACATTCATTTGCACCAGTTTACACTAAGAGAGATGTTTTATTTTACGTTATAAATATTTTACATTATTTAAATTATTACAATTTTAAGATGCTTGTAATACAATGCATTTTTTTAGTAATAACCTTTTAAATGTGATCAGTTTATAGTGTTTTGATCAGTTTTATTGCTAAAAATGAACTTTCAGCGGCATCAGAAAGTTCAGTAACTCAGACCTGATCCTTTAAAATGACTCCTGCATTTATACCAGTCAGGTTGAGGGTGACAGCAGGGCCTAATCCTAAGTTTTCAGTGCTAATACTTGGGCTATCTGCTCTGTGTATCTGTGTTCTTTTTTGATGTTGTAACAGACTGGGCTGCACTTGTTGGAAACTAATTCACCTTAATTCTGCAAATGAGCTATGATTGCAGTGAAATCTTATTTGAATGTCTATTATTATGAAATAATGCAATAGAGTAATCCTTTCACAGTGTGGGGGTAAGATATAAGTCGGCACTTCACCTTTGTTGCATGCTCAGCGTGAAATAAAGACCTTGTGACAGAAGTAACATAGTAAAATCTCACAGTGAAGCTTCACAATTACAGTAATTACAGTAATTATTAATGTTGAGAAAAGAGGCTGAAATGTAAGACTGTGCAGACTTAAACATGTTTAAAACACTTTCATTACTGATTGCCATGATTATCGCTATAGAATGAGTTTACACTTCTTGATTCAGTTATTCATTCAGGCCCAGTAATGGATGCATTAAAAGTGGAAGGTGGTGTGCTGAGAATACTTATGTACAAGGCCCATATTTTTGTGCTGCACCACTGGTGCCTGCTGCAGGCAAATATGATTCTATGAGAGAAATGAGAGTGAACCAAAACAGCAAATTTGCGTACTGGACTCCCAAACAGTGACCTGAAACTCACTTTAAAGTCCTTTAAAGCTGAGCAGGTTCAAGTGATAATTTTCTGTAGGTTCATACAAGCGACCCCTTTCACATTGCCATTTGACTAAACACTGTTTGTATAAAATGCATACAAACAAGATACAACATGTTAACTTGGGAGCTTTAGAGGTGTGGGCAGGTGTGTTTGAATGTTGTTTGAAATCTGGAGAGAGCCAGGGTAACTATCTCCCCTGGTTACAGTCTTTAAGCTAAGATAGGCCAACTGTCTCCTAGATGTAGCTCCAAACATAACATACAGACATGAGAGTGGTATCGCCACATCTAGCTCTCAGCAAGAAAGCAAATGAGCATAATTCCCAAAATATTCCTTTAAAGGAATTTCAGGGCGCAACTTCAGCAGCGAACCTCAGAGTCAACAGGTGTTTTGACCTTTTATTCTGTTTATTTCCTTGCATTAGAGAGGGTCATTAAAGCATGGTCAATCTGTGTGTGGCCCATAACTACGTCTGAGGTTAGATAGTTCTCACAGTATGGCTGACTTGCTGTTCAGTATTGTTCAAGGTTAAGCTTTGGCCAAGGTTGCCTTAGAATTTGGGATTAATTAAGAGTGGAAATATGAATGCAGATACTTTACAATTTATGCATATGTATGTATGTCTCTCCTACAGTAAAAAATGCGGATACACCCACTAATGTTTGCAAAACTCTAAATTTACCTTTAATGTCCTTCATCACTGTCCTCTCTGTTTTCTTGCATGGATTCTTTCTGCTGCTCTCTCCTCAGTCCCCTCCCCTCCTCCCCTCTCATGAGGCTGTACGCTTGCCCTGACAATGCAGCATTATGGAAATAAATTGTTCCATTAGGTGCATTGTGCTCTGTCATCAGGCCAACCACACTGAGTTATTAGTGGACACAGCCTCCGCTTTGATTAAGACTAAAGATTTATGAAAAACCATGCACGGGTGGCGTATCACCCGACACGCTTTCCTTCACAGAGGTGTGTTCACACAGACACACTCGCAGGAGGTGATCTTATGAATGTCACCAAACTGAAAGACACCTAGTCTATAATTTGACAGACACAGGACTTTTGGACAGCTTCATGTTGATAGTCACAGTGGATGCGCTAAATCAAGAGTTTCCTGTCATACTAGCAGCTCTGTGAGGCTGTAGTTAGTGTTTCTTTGGGCTAAACAATAAGCATGATCAGCATGCTAATATGACAATCACGAATTAGCAAGTACAACTGAGGTTGTTGGTAATATTGCGAGGCTTGCCTTAGTCATTTGCAGGTAATTGATCATAAACCAAATAAATTAAGGAATGCAAATTTTGATATGATGATAGAGCAAATATTGGACAATAATACTTATAATAGTAATAAAAAAGTTAGAGGATCACCAAAGGATTTAAATTCATCCTAAGAGCAGACAGATGTCTGTACCAAATTTAACAGTAATCCATCCAATAGCTGTTGATATATTTTAGTCTGGACGAAAGTGGCCATGTGACTGACTAACGGTCATTGCCATCCCAAGACAGACAAACAGAGAGATGCCATCAACCAATCTCCCAGTAATATGAAATATCACCAGGAGGAAGATGAGGAAGAGCGTGTTTTAATAGAGCTCGTAGTTGGACACAGAGTTAGGTACATCACCTTAAATCCAACGTGAGCATAGTTTCAAATTTATGAGCAGCCTTTCAATGTCATGGTGCCAGACGCTTCAGACCAATCAAACTCTTAACGAGCGATCGTTTAGGCCAACTCACAAATAAGACTTCTGCAAGAGCTGATGCTGTGGTAACAGTGTGTTTGTCTGAGTGTAGTGTATCACAACAGAGTGTAGGCTTCGTGCTATTTCAATACATGTATCTTCTCTCATTTTGTTTGTATCATACAGGCCTTAGTCATTGCCTTTCTACAACACAGGTAGGTGTGTGTGTGTGTGCGTGCATGTACAAGTGTGACTGATCCCATTTATCAGGCCAGTTAACCCTTGGCAGCAAGTAGTAATACTGCGCGGGAGACCAGAGGGGGATGCAGGCACTCGCTCTAATTAAATCCCCCCCTCCACCTACCCACCCACACCTACACAGACTGCCTCCCCTCCTCCGGCAGGAGAGACACTGACCTTCCAACCCAGCCTTCCCCCTGCTGCCTGCGCCTCCCTCAACAGCTCTGCAAACGGCAAAGTGGCACACAGAAACAGCTTTAAGATCCACTGCGAGTTTACACCTCAATCTTCAGCTTTACTTACAAAGGCAAAAACAAAGATTCATAAGCTGTTTAGATCTTAAATTACAGATCTGAATATAAACGAATTACTAATTTGTCACATTAGCATCAAACACATTATGTTTAATAAGAGACATTTCTTATTGCAAACTGCTCAGTGTTCATACATGGGAAAAAAAGTTTACACATTTCTTAGAGTCATAAGGTCACACATGAACATAAAGTGAGTAACTGACATTGTTGTATGGATGGCAATATCATTCTGTCGGTTGGTCGGTCCACCACTTTGGCCCAGACTACAATATCTCAATTTTGTTTTATTTTAGTTAAATTCCTCCACAGCTACTGGGTGGATTGATGGGAATTTTTGGTACAGCCATTCATGTACTCTAAATGATAAATTGCAACAACATTGATGATCTCCCCTTATTTTTCCCCTACTGCCATCATGAGGTCAAAATTTGCATGCGTCCAGTACTTTGGTACATGAAAAAAAGTGAACTAATGGACATTCCCATTAGAATCAGATGTAATTTGTGTGTTTAGTTTTTTTGTACTTTGTGTTTAGTACTCATTAGTAAATGTCTCGCTTTGACTGATGAATGAGCCAGAAACTGTGGCCACAAAGCAGCAAACATCCATTTAAATTCTTAGGAAAACAGGAACAGTGTGGTTAACTGTGAAATACTTCTCCCACAATGATGTATTCAAGGTTTTTGTTACAAGGTTTTTATAACTTTATTTGCTTTCCCAGGACTGTTGAGCTAATCGACATCTGATGATGATGATGCATTTCCGCTTTCAGCTATGTATGCCTTCACTGAGGTGATGACCTTTTCTAATCCAGCCTGTTTTCAGTGTGAGTGGCATATGATCGTAATGCTGACTCAAAATAAATGTCCTTCCTTCACTTGTGAAGTAATGACAGTGAATAAAATGGAATTAATGTGAATAAGTGTTTACGCTGGTATGAAGGCGTACAGCTGGCTTTTGTGTGGCATGCTGGGTTCAAAAGAGGGTTAAGAGCAGGGTAATCTGTTTGGCTGACAGCATCAAAGCGGCTGGCATCATTAATACAGGCTCAGGCTAAGGCGTAGTCACAGTGGCTCCATTCACTGTTTGTGAAGGTTACACATGAACTTGTGTAGGTACCGGTAACTGTATTTGTGTGTGCACAGAAATATACACAAATTAGAAAAAATAAACCAGCCTGAGCTGTTAACTATATATATGTATATAGTATAGAGTTTGGATATATCTGAAGCACAGCTACCATTTTATCAACACAAGGTGCAAAACTGTTCAATGCCAAATTATTACTCCATCAGTCACTGTTTCTTCAACACACTCATCACTGATGTTCAACAATGACACAGGCAGAAGTCCATCATGAAAAAGGCAGATATTTAGTGTTTATTACTAACATTTTCCAAAGGTTCTAGGGAAAAGATTCTTTCTTATCTGTCTGCATGAAGGAATGACAGTCTGTATAATACAAAATCCTGAAAACTGCATCAAGAGTAATACATCAATTGGTACGTCATATGTGGGAATGTCAGAAGCTCCACATTCTGTGAAGAGAGATCCTTTAACCTTTAACTGATAAAGTGTTATATTTATACACACACACACACACACACACTGTACACACACTGTATATATACATTGTAGTGTGGCATTGGTAAAAAGCTAAGGGTTTTCAGGAGGTGTGGGTGTCTTTCTGATTTACAAACAAAAATCATGACTGCACGGATGTTGATAAACCAGACAATGATTGATTGAATTACGGTTGTCGCTTACAGGTATTTGGCTATTAATGTATTACAACACCAGTTGCCATTCACACCATGGTTGCAAATTGGGAGGGAGAATAGGATGATAACCAGATTGTACAAGGCACACAGATTTTTCTATTTTTTCTATTTATCTGTTTAATTTTTCAAAACATAATTTTTACACATTTCTTATCTAGATTTAATGTTATGCTGCTTATTTTTTCCTTCCTGAGAATAACATAATAACTAAACTGCCATGCTAGAGATGAATAGAGTACTTTGAATTTAAGTGAACACAGTATTGAAAAAAAGAAAGAAAATTCATTTCTTCAAAATACTACAAAGCAAATACAGTGCTCAAAACTGTGCAATGAAGCTTTTGTTCACCCTTGCTCCCCTTTGAGAGAGAGACCAAAGTAAACCAAAACAGCAAATTCATGAATTGAACAGTTAAAAAAAAAAATGAGCTGAATGTAAAACTGTAAAACCGAGCAGAATTTTACTATGTTGTTGTGAAATATTGGTTAAGGCCACTTTAAGGTAAATGTGGTTTGAGTTGCATCTGCTCATGTGTCCTGGCTCCTGTCCAATAAACACACTGATACAAAACAACTACTTCAGAAATAGTCTCTGGGGTTTCTCGAAAGGTGTTCTATGAAATATGGGAAATTAGAAAAAATATTATTTATTGATTGATTGTAAATTACCACAACACAAAAATGAAATTGCATTACGTAGAAGTGCAGGAGTATATTAAGATAAGTTTTATCGATGTAATATCAAGCACAACTGAAAATATAAAGTAAAGGCAATGCCAGCCATTAGGTTCTTACATAAAATTTTGAGAAAGTAAAAAGCTGTTTTGGATGAATCAGTTTAGATCTAAAATAGAATAGAATAGAATAGAATAGAATATACTTTATTGATCCCTTTGGGAGGTCCCTTGGGGAAATTTGGGTACCAGCAGCAGTACAACACCAAAAAACACAGTAAAGCAGCAGTACAAAGTACAAAGTAAAAAGTAACTAACTAAGTTAAGTTAGTTACTAAAGTAACTAATTAAGGTGCTGGTATAAAAATAGAATGTAAATGAAATAAAATATAAAAGTAAAAGTTTCCTTACAAAAATATTTTGGACGCTCTGGAAATACAACCGACAAAAGAGTTCCTCGTCACCACTGACAGAAGGGATTCAAGTCATTTACGACATTTGGCTTCTATTTACATAGAACTAAAGAGATACCAGTGTGTGTCTGCATGCAAGCATACAAAGGGTCACGTCAACATCTCATTTATGTAATGGCTTCACATTTATCGCACCCTGACATGACTGACGGGTGGAAATGACATCACTAACATTTAAATCGTTGTCCTTCTCTCTGCAGAGTAATACATCCTAAGTGATGCATATTCCACCAACAAGCTATTTCTACACTCATGTACTTCATCTTTACTCCACCTTTCTCAACAAAAAAAACACACACGCACACACACACGCTTTAATCCCCCTCTCACTTTCTGCATTTCATTTTACTGTCCCCCACAACCTCATAGTGTCACTGCGCTATCCAATTGGCATAATTGAGCCGGGTCAGATGATAAAGAGACCTATAACAATCAATGCAGGTGAAATAAAAAACAGCTCCCAGTTATTACTTTTGGCCTTTTCCAACGTCAATCAATGCCCCTCCCTCACAGACACACACACACACATCAGTTTAACAGACTGGGACTGTTGTGCTTATTTGAAGAAAACCTTTGATGTCTCAGAAAGGACTGAAGGGACACAAGGAGGTGAAGGCAGCAAAGAAGGAGGAGGAGGAGGCGCAGCAGTATCAGAGCTGAGATAGATGAGATGTGACAGGCTGCCACTCTCCTCAACACCTTCTCATCAGCATGACACAGCTGTCACAGCCCTATTTCAGGAAAATTAAACAGCCTTACGGTAAACTGGCCTGCCTAGGGGGGAGGGGCCGGAGAGGCGAGGAGTGTGTGTGTGTGTGAAAATGAATAAGCTTATAGTATGCAGATGGACTTTCTGCTTCTCTCCTCCCCCAGCCTGTTCCCCTCCTTCTAGCACCATCCTCTCCTTTTGACATGGTAATGGTTCCAAATTGATGAAGACACTTCACTCATTCATTGACAACTGTACTGGCAAGCGACATAAACACTTCCTCCACGCCTCCTCATCCATCACTTGAGAAGCCCCTCCCTTCTGACTGCTTGGCATTGGCTGGGCGGGAAGTTGTTTAATCAGCTAATTTGTTCTTCTTTGGCCATCGTTAATGACCGTACCACCTCGGGATTATCTTGTCATCCCATCCTCTTAATCAGCACTGATGAACTGCTCATCAAACTATTATCCTCCTTTTTCCTTTGACATGCTTAGCAAAGGTTATAGGCCTGTAATTAAAGCTAATCGGTTGGGTCACATTTCTCTCTTTAATTGGCAGAACAGAGGTTGTTTCAGAAGCATTTCTATAGTGGCCAAGAGACCGCAACTCTCATCGAGCTCCAAATGAAATACAAGGAAATGATGAAAACGTCTTTAGAAAAAAAAGCTAAATGCTCTAAATGCCACACTGAATGCAAGCAGTGACCCACAAACACACCAGAAACCAGAGTCATTTTCCTTGTGTGCATAAACATTCTTGGCCAATAAAGCAAATTCTGATTTATTTGCTTGTGTTTTCTCAAATTGCAGTGTACTGAGCTCAGGCAGCCACCATATATTTCTGAAGGAAATGCAATCTGTAGGATGAAAACAAATCTGTCACGTACAGTGTGCGAATGAAACAACATAATAGACAGAAATAATTTTTCTGGTTACCGTATTAAATTCTAATCTGGGGCAATGGCTTGAAGAGGCATGAAAAATGGGTAGATTTCTATCCTATCCATAATTATTAGGAATATTTTGTTAGTTCGCTGTCATGACCCTACATAACCTTACTCTCATGTTAAGATAGAGGTGAGCTACAGGGTTAGAAGGTGCTAATATTGTCATTATTATGCAGTTCAGTTATTGACTATAATGTGATCAATTCACATTAAATACAGCTTCTTTTTCACTGTCATTATAAAAAAAAATAAGCGTTTCCATCATCAGTTACATGTTCAGTCATGGCAAACTGTTGACTCATGTTTTTGGTGCCATGCTGATAGCTTGTCTTATTACACAAAAATGTTCCCAGTAAGTTCTTCCACACAGTGAAGAACAAATTTTAAACCTGGGAAAAAAAAAGAGTGCAAATATCGACTGGTACTTAACATCATCAGATAACCAAAGTTCAAGTATCAGAATTGGTATTGAGAGAGAAAAGGTTGGACCAATGCATTACCAGATATCATGGTATTCACCGTACCTGTCTCAGCTCATTAAAACCTGCATGATAGCCACAATTTATTCACATATAGGGTTATTTTGCTTATTTCATTTTCCAAATTATTATATGTTTGGGTGTCAGTTCTCCATTTTAACTTAAAAATCTTCCCTGTTACCCCAGAATGTGGGGTGGCTCACTTTTTGGTTTTCTGATTAACTATATTTGCATATACTGGACATTTCCCTTGTCATTTATCAGTCCCTGATTAGATATTAGAGAATAAGAATCAGCTTTGCGTTATGAGGATCAAAACTAAGAACCACTACCTTAAGAATTTGCTAAGCTCCTATAACACAACCACAATTTCACTATACTGTTATTTCTTTTGATCTTAAAAGTAATACTTAAAAAATTTGAAATGTCAGTTACTGCTAGCTTCATTTAAAAATATAGGCAGAGGTATTAACTGATGTAATGGGTACTATGTTTCTATTTCAAATTTGATGTGAAGTGAATCAAATTCACCTGAAAGTACTAACTTAAATAGAAGATAACATACAAAAATCGCAGCCACCTTTATAGTGCGTATCCGTATTGGTAGGGACACATGAGCTGTCTTTCAACACTGTGGAATTCTGTATAAGGTTAAGTGGAGAAATGAAGGTATCTCTAATCTTAATGTGCCTGTTTGTGTGGTTCAAGTAAACCAGATTATGACTAACGTGCTGAAGATCTTGTCCTAGCTGCCTGTTTAAGACACTTTCTTGCTGTTTCAGCACAACCATGCAGCTATGCTGTAGGTGAAAGAGTTGTGATGCCTTTAAAAGAATTCATAACATCCAACCTGTGCTGACCTTATACGGCAAATAAAAACTATCGATCCTCCCTCCCCAACTCCCACTTTAAAAGACTTATTGTGGAGCTCCATTTCATCTAATCACTTGGCAAAAGAGTCCAGGGTCTAAATAAAGAAAGAATAAATAAAAAGTCCCTGGGCCAACGTGTTGCTCTCACCTTTGCAGATGAAATTACCCGAAAAGCTGTTACAAATCAATATAATCAATGCAATCAGCTAACTGACACAGGCAATCTCCTGCCAGTAAGTAAAATACCCCCGGCGGAGATCTTTCAATCTCTAGTGCCATAATTGCCCCCAAGGGCGACGTTAGGGTGTAGCATTTTGTACACTTAATTAAATTAGTGAGCTCGGTGGACAGGGTGGGTTGCGGGTCTCACAGAGAACGGATAGGTCTGGACCCATGCCAGTAATTAAGGCAATACCTTTCCTGATTACGCCAATCCCCCTTAATGAACTCATTATGCATTTTAACCCAAACACTCCCATGAATTAATGAGCACGAAGAAAGCTCCTGGATGGAAATAACGCCCTGATCACGAACACAAGCCATAACTCATCCACTCAACGGGGCAGACGTAATGTCCATATTTCTCCCTCTTTCAGCTGCAGCCAAGGCTAATTTGGACTTGAGTGACAGCAAAAGTTCTGGGTCCGTACACATAAAGCTTTAAAGAAATAAGATCCCTTCTCTGGCAAGGAACAACCAAAACTTTACTGGGTGACTTTAAAAGGTTTCACTGGAATCACATCTGAATTCACTGTGTTTAGAAAACTTTTGTACGGTCATTTTACACAGATACAAAAACATGGTCACATGCCCACATGGGGTCCACACATATGTGGAAAATGATTTAAAGAGACCTAGGTACACTGCAGGGAGGGAGCAGCTCTGCGCTGACCCATAATGCTTTGCTAATTAAATAATTCACTAATTGATTCATTGCCAAATCAATAAAGCCTGCAGATGGTTTATGGTGTGAGAGCTAAAGTGTGTCTGTATTTGAGGACTCGGGTTGGGTTACAAATGAAACACACACACACACATACACACACGCAGTTCATGCCCCTAACTAAATGACAAGCAAAAGCACATGAAATTGGTGCTAAAATGTAGGCAAACACTGAGCTGACCTTGCGATTGTGTTGTATGACATCATTTCAGCCCCTCAAAGGCAAATGATAGTAAACATAACCCAGAGGAACAAAAGAGCCCAATCCCAGGAGAGAGTCAAGGTTTGGTAGTTGGGGCAGAGGAAGAGATCAGGAGCAGTGTGATATTTGTTACTAAGCATATCTGCACAAATATACACCTAAACACACAGAGAGATGCAGAGAATGGCCACCAGTGCTCAATACTATACAATGAAGGTTGTGCTTGTCTGTTGATTCATCAAAGACTGGGCCAGCCAAGTATTTCTCATTTAATATGAAACTGCACTAACACCGTTGGAAAACTAGCTTGTTTTAAAAGCTCTAAATTACATATTACACCTAAATTATTTGAAATGAATGCAACCCTTAGTAGAACTCTTTACAACTGTACTTGGTCAAAATTATGTGATCACCCAAGCATTTCACACAGATGAGACTGCTGAACATTATATTATAATCCAATAGCCTCCACTCTTTCGGGACAGTTTTTCAAAAGATTTGGGAACCTGACTGCAGGGATTTGCTCCCACTCAGCCAGTGATGTTGGGCACTAATGTTTGGTGATAAGGGCTGACTTGTAGTCAATGGTCCAGTTCATTCCAAAGGATTTGGATGGAATTAAATTCAGGGCTCTGTCCAGGCCAGTCAAGTTCTCCAGCACTAAAACTGACACAGAGGTACAGTCGTGATAAAACTGTACCCAAACTGTTGCCATAAAGTTGGAAGCACACCATTGTCTAAAATACCCTCACACACTGCACAATTAAGATTTCCATTAACTGGAACTGGCAGATAGTAAAGCGTGACTCATCATTCAAACACAACACCATGGAGGTTCATGATATGGAAACCCATGTCATGAAGGTTTGGGACTTGGCAGTGAGAGCTAACAGAAGACCAATGATTTTCACATACCTTAGCACTCGACAGTCCCTCTTTGTGAGCTCCTGTGGCCCATCGCTTCACTGCTGGGCTGCTGTGGCTTCTAGACATCGCCACGTCACATAGTGTGGAACAGCAATCACAGCTGACCGGGGCAAATCTAGCAGGCAGTGGTGGAATGAACCTCAGTATACATCATATTACTATATATTTGACTAGGTTTCAAAGGAAAATATTGTACTTTTAATCAACATTTATCTGACAGATTTATTCTTGACAGTACCTGCTGAAGGTTCGGTCAAGCATAAAAGGCCACTCTCTGTGCTGTGTCAGCTCTTCAGTATGACCTAAATGTTTGTCAGCTGAGATTTCATAGTTGTACCTTTTTATGCAGCTTAATTAAATAATTATGAGTGGTTTCCAAATAACTTTGGCCAAATTGTGTACATCAGGCTGACTAAGAAGTACAAATAACTGTATTTGAGTATTGATCCACATTCTTTTCTTGACGGACTACGTTGTAAATATAGGAAGCTGTTTCATTTCACAGTTACATTAAAAACTGCATACAAGGTGCTCAATATTTAATATTTATTTATACTTTACTGTGCAGAGAATAAAAGGTGAAACATAATTTCAACAGAATTTCTCATAATCAAATAATACACTCTTACGTATAGTATCTGTGAACTTCTCCAGTATACTTAAAAAAATTGCTTAGTTTACAAGCAGTGATACCAGTATTAGTTCTCCATCAACAGCTACACAGAAAATCATAGTCATTAACATATCCAAACTTAGTATTAAAAAGATAATACATTTCAACTGTACGTCACTTAACATTCCAATAATTAACTGCATATGTTAACAATCGAGGATCTTTTTCGTTCTAATCTGGTCCAATATCACGGCATTACAGAGTCCCAAAAGCATAAATCTTAATTTATATGCCGAAAGTTTTATTTTATCTAATAATAATTTTAAAGGTACCATTTAGGTCAACTAAGAAATACCATCAGAGCCTTTGAGATGTGGGTGAACCCTGAGAGAACTAAAGTGTAAGACTATGTTTACACGTGTCAGGAAACCCAGAATTAAACACGAGCATAGCTGGAATGGAAAATACTTAACTGTCTAAAAACACGATACAGTGAAAAGTGAAGTAAGAAAATCATTAAACTGCAATGGCAAATATGACAACGACTTTGACTTACAGTTAATAAAAACATTTCTAAGTTCATTTTCTATTGTTTAGGTGTAGTAGTAACACCTGACCCCTTCTCCTTTATTTATTTTTTTGCACATGACCAACTGTACAGACAAAAACATGGTCAATCACCACCTCAATGTGTATGAGGAGCAAGGCTCTGTGATGCTGGAGCACCTCTGTGTGTTTAAATGCAGCATTGCAAGTGAGGAGCACTCTGCCTCAACAGAGACATGATGTGGAGAAAAGATACAGGTGAAGATGTACACTGATGATTAAAGCACATGTGCAACTACAAGATGTTACACACACACAGAACTCAGGAACTGAGATAAAAAAAAATACAGAGAACCGTTGGACCATTTTCCTTCGTGGTAGGGAATGTAATCTGATATGTACTGAACTCAGGTAGCTCCATCCACTGGAAAGTCTGACAAAGCCTTTATGTTATCCCTTTTCTTATAAAAATTCCAAACTACAATTTTCAGACATTTTCCTTTTTTTTAAAGGAATCCACTAGAAAGAAATGCTTATTTGCTAAGGCTACAGCCAGCAGCCTGCTAGCTTATCTTAGCAGAATTCCAGATAGGAGCCAGTTCCTCCTATTTCCAGTCTTTATGCTAAGCTAAGATAACAGGCTGCTGGCTCCAGCTTTGCACTGAAAGGACAATAAGATAAGAGTGTTATCCATACTCTCATGTAACTCTTGGAGAAAGTGAGTACATGAACTCTTTACAATGTCGAACTGTCCCTTTAAGATTACAAGATAAAGCCTCTTCATTATTAGAAGAGACATCTGTCCCATGCTAAAACCCTCGCACTGCAGGGTCAAACTACATTTAAGGCCTTTCAGATTCTTTTGTTCATTCAGTAAATCTATAAGGATTTCAATAGTCCACTGTGAGGTGCAGGCTGGATCGGATCATTCAAACTAAAAGCTGATACTGTTGTAAAGCTCCCAAATCTGAGTGAAAGTCTGTACCTAGGCTTTTACACTAAATTTAATAAATAAAAGGAATATTTTCAAGACTAAAATAAGAGAAGTGTGCAAAGGTCTCCAATAGCCCACACCTAGTGCACCGTGCAAGATCACACCATGTTGGTTTGGGTGTTCGGGCTGCGACTCTGCAGATCCTGTACCTGGTCAAGAACCCAACTGATGTTTGGTCTCTCCTGGGGGTTGGACACCATTATGGAGCTCAGAAGCATCTGCAGGCCCTCTGAGTAACTGGACACAACACAGACAGACACCAAATTAGAACAACCCAAGTGTGAGCAGCTAAAGTGATGGTTAAACTTCTAAACCAATCCCATGATTGTTATTAACTTGACTTCATTTTATTTTACACGAATAAAACAAGAGGAAATTATGCGAGTTCACACAGAAACTACACTCTTGGTGCTTCTAGTGTATAGTATGAGCTTTAAATCAGATACACCTGCTTAGTTACTTTGGAATGTTTTTTTTCCTTTTCCCTAAACCTCTCAATGGAAAAAAATGGTTTTTCTACTACTATCTAGGGCAGTAACAGAAAGTGACACATTAATGGGAAACTTTTTTCAAGTTAGACTGCAAAATAATGTTACAGTCTGAAGACTGACCCGCAAGGCTGTGGGATGGCCACTGGATTCTGGACAGCGAGGGCAACACTGTCCCCCTTCTGAAACACCAGGTCATACGGTCCTTCCAACATCATCATGCAGTAAAGCACACAGCCAAGTGACTGGAGGAGTATGGGAAGACCACAACGGACAAGAAGAAGATGCAGTAAGTGAATGATCCACAGGAACACCACAGTAACTTAAGACAACATGCACAACATACACAAGCCAGAGGGGGTGAAGAATACAAGGCTTTACCCAGATATCAGTGCGCTCGTCTATAATGCAGTGGCTCTCTACATTAAAGAGTTCAGGAGCCCTGTAGGAAATGGTGCAGCGCTGGGCTGCCCAGTCTTGTATGGTCATGGCTTCTCTGGTGCCTCTAACCTGTAATAGATTCAGTTTTATTAAAATCTTCACAGGGTGAGGATCATGTAAAGCATGTAACGTCTAGAAGATGAACATTTAACAACACAG